>NC_143034.1:78958870-79098870 GCF_057628025.1 Oncorhynchus mykiss | reverse complement strand
GTGTATATAAACACCTCTCCTCTCCCTCTAGACCATGCCAGACAGACAGATCAGTGTGTATATATTATATAAACACCTCTCCTCTCCCTCCTAGACCATGCCAGACAGATAGATCAGTGTGTATATATTATATAAACACCTCTCTTCTCCCTCCAGACCATGCCAGACAGACAGATGGATAGATCTGTGTGTATATAAACACCTCTCCTCTCCCTCCAGACCATGCCAGAGAGACAGATCAGTGTGTATATATTATATAAACACCTCTCCTCTCCCTCTAGACCATGCCAGACAGATCACCAAGTCCATGATGAGGAAACAGACCATTGACAAGCTGCTGTCCAACAGGGAAGCTGACATCACCAACTTTGTGAGCTTCATCACTAAAGACTCCATCCAGAGGTCCCTGCGCATGTACCTGGAGATGCTCAAGAGTAGAAAGGCCTAGTCTGGGGCCCGAACGGCTCCCCCATTCCCTACATAGTGCACTACCCCTATAGGTAGGCCTAGTCTGAGGCCCGAGCGGCTCCCCCATTCCCTACATAGTGCACTACCCCTATAGGTAGGCCTAGTCTGGGGCCCGAACGGCTCCCCCATTCCCTACATAGTGCACTACCCCTATAGGTAGGCCTAGTCTGGGGCCCGAACGGCTCCCCCATTCCCTGTATAGTGCACTACCCCTATAGGCTCTGGTCAAAAGTAGTGCCCTTGGCCCTATAGACCCTGGTCAAAAGTAGTGCCCTTGGCCCTATAGACCCTGGTCTAAAGTAGTGCCCTCGGCCCTATAGACCCTGGTCTAAAGTAGTGCCCTCAGTCCTATAGGCCCTGGTCTAAAGTAGTGCCCTCAGTCCTATAGGTCCTGGTCAAAAGTAGTGCACTATAGGGAATAGGGTGCCAGTTGACACACTACCCTGTCATATATATATATATATATATTAGGGCATTTTGTCAACTGTATTTCATTCTATTTCTGTCTGCAACCTTCATGAAATGACATGGGGTGTGTTTATTAGTGCAGACCGTAGCGAAACGTAGTGCAACAGAAAACGAAAACAACCGTTTTGTTATTGGACAAAATCAGGTAGTTCACTCCCCGTTCTGGCTCGTTTGGATCCTAATGAACACACCCCTGGCCTTATTTCCCCCTGCCACAATGTTTGACTGTTTGGACTGAAACAACGAGCACTGTTACCATGTAGGTGATTGTACAGGAAGTCATCTTGCCTTTGTCTCTGAACATAATGTTTGGACTGAAACAACGAGCACTGTTACCATGTAGGTGATTGTACAGGAAGTCATCTTGCCTTTGTCTCTGAACATAATGTTTGTGATCTTTTCCTGTACTGTTGGTTTGCAAGTAAACATCTGTAAAATACCTTCCATGGAATGTGTGTTGAGTTTCATGTTCCACGATGTCACGAGTTCAGGCCAGGGTTGACTAAATTCTGTCCTGCCCCAACGGGTGTGTGTTGAGTTTCATGTTCCACGATGTCACGAGTTCAGGCCAGGGTTGACTAAATTCTGTCCTGCCCCAACGGGTGTGTGTTGAGTTTCATGTTCCACGATGTCACGAGTTCAGGCCAGGGTTGACTAAATTCTGTCCTGCCCCAACGGGGGGGGGGGGGGTTTTCTTTTTTGCACTTCACAGCTGATTTGAAATAACCTCGAGAATAACTCCTCATCTAGCTTTGATTATTGGAATCTGCTGTGTAGTGTTAGGGCAACAACAGTTAATATGCACCCAGGTGGGGCCCCAGGACCGAGTTGGGGACCGAGCTGCCGCCCCTCTAACCACTAGGCTACCTGCCACCCCTCTAACCACTAGGCTACCTGCCGCCCCTCAAACCACTAGGCTACCCTGCCGCCCCTCTAACCACTAGGCTACCTGCCACCCCTCTAACCACTAGGCTACCCTGCCTCCCCTCTAACCACTAGGCTACCCTGCCGCCCCTCTAACCACTAGGCTACCCTGCCACCCCTCTAACCACTAGGCTACCCTGCCACCCCTCTAACCACTAGGCTACCTGCCACCCTCTAACCACTAGGCTACCTGCAACCCCTCTAGCCACTAGGCTACCTGCCGCCCCTCTAACCACTAGGCTACCTGCCGCCCCTCAAACCACTAGGCTACCTGCCGCCCCTCTAACCACTAGGCTACCTGCCGCCCCCTAACCACTAGGCTACCTGCCGCTCCTCTAACCACTAGGCTACCCTGCCGCCCCTCTAACCACTAGGCTACCCTGCCGCCCCTCTAACCACTAGGCTACCTGCCGCCCCCCTTCACAGCTGATCGATATGCACCCAGGTGGGGCCCCAGGACCGAGTTAAACCAGGAAACCCTGGCTGGCAGTGGTACATTGTACATGTGGTCCAGAGGCAGAGGCCTGGACCTCTTCACCACCCCGAGCCACATGTTTTAGATTGAGACAGACTAAATATGTAGAGAAGCAATCTTATAACCTTCAAACGGTTGGGTTTAATTGATCAAAACAGTAGCCATGGGTGTTTAATAGGTGCATCTGATTGGACGTCATTCCACTGGTGTCTGAGCTGTTACTGAGTGGACTAACAGAACCAAACTACCAAATTAATGTAGAATTCATACGGGCTCTTCCATCTCTTATAAAGCACTCGTTTCAGCTTGGATGTTGGACACAAACAATAACAGTTAGACTGAGTTTTATTGAAACGCGTCATGGCGATGACACTCAACTGGCACCCTATTCTCTATAGAAGGCTCTGGTCCAAAGTAGTGCACTACGCAGCGAATAGGGTGCCATTTGAGAGTGTCGGAACACTTCCTGGAGGCGGGCTCATGCAGCAGGGGCGTGACCAATCAACGGGGGGGGGGGGGGGTTTCTTTTTTGCACTTCACAGCTGATTTGAAATAACCTCGAGAATAACTCCTCATCTAGCTTTGATTATTGGAATCTGCTGTGTAGTGTTAGGGCAACAACAGTTAATATGCACCCAGGTGGGGCCCCAGGACCGAGTTGGGGACCGAGCTGCCGCCCCTCTAACCACTAGGCTACCTGCCACCCCTCTAACCACTAGGCTACCTGCCGCCCCTCAAACCACTAGGCTACCCTGCCGCCCCTCTAACCACTAGGCTACCTGCCACCCCTCTAACCACTAGGCTACCCTGCCTCCCCTCTAACCACTAGGCTACCCTGCCGCCCCTCTAACCACTAGGCTACCCTGCCACCCCTCTAACCACTAGGCTACCCTGCCACCCCTCTAACCACTAGGCTACCTGCAACCCCTCTAGCCACTAGGCTACCTGCCGCCCCTCTAACCACTAGGCTACCTGCCGCCCCTCAAACCACTAGGCTACCTGCCGCCCCTCTAACCACTAGGCTACCTGCCGCCCCCTAACCACTAGGCTACCTGCCGCTCCTCTAACCACTAGGCTACCCTGCCGCCCCTCTAACCACTAGGCTACCCTGCCGCCCCTCTAACCACTAGGCTACCTGCCGCCCCCCTTCACAGCTGATCGATATGCACCCAGGTGGGGCCCCAGGACCGAGTTAAACCAGGAAACCCTGGCTGGCAGTGGTACATTGTACATGTGGTCCAGAGGCAGAGGCCTGGACCTCTTCACCACCCCGAGCCACATGTTTTAGATTGAGACAGACTAAATATGTAGAGAAGCAATCTTATAACCTTCAAACGGTTGGGTTTAATTGATCAAAACAGTAGCCATGCGTGTTTAATAGGTGCATCTGATTGGACGTCATTCCACTGGTGTCTGAGCTGTTACTGAGTGGACTAACAGAACCAAACTCCTAAATGAATGTAGAATTCATACGGGCTCTTCCATCTCTTATAAAGCACTCGTTTCAGCTTGGATGTTGGACACAAACAATAACAGTTAGACTGAGTTTTATTGAAACGCGTCATGGCGATGACACTCAACTGGCACCCTATTCTCTATAGAAGGCTCTGGTCCAAAGTAGTGCACTACGCAGCGAATAGGGTGCCATTTGAGAGTGTCGGAACACTTCCTGGAGGCGGGCTCATGCAGCAGGGGCGTGACCAATCAGCTTCACCTCAACGGGGTAGTGGTCGCTGACAGCCAATGCCTGAGAGGGGGAGAGAGAGTAGAGCTGTACCGGTAAGACACTGTTACTCTACCTAGCTCAACACCAAACATTTAAAATGGGCTACTAAAATCATCCTGATTAGAAGGCGAATACAAGTAGCTGTCTCCTATTGGCTGAGGTGAATGTTCAGTCTCTTATTGGCTGAGGTGAATGTTCAGTCTCTTATTGACTGAGGTGAATGTTCAGTCTCTTATTGACTGAGGTGAATGTTAAGTCTCCTATTGACTGAGGTGAATGTTCAGTCTCTTATTGACTGAGGTGAATGTTCAGTCTCTTATTGACTGAGGTGAATGTTCAGTCTCTTATTGACTGAGGTGAATGTTCAGTCTCTTATTGACTGAGGTGAATGTTCAGTCTCTTATTGACTGAGGTGAATGTTCAGTCTCCTATTGACTGAGGTGAATGTTCAGTCTCTTATTGACTGAGGTGAATGTTCAGTCTCCTATTGACTGAGGTGAATGTTCAGTCTCCTATTGACTGAGGTGAATGTTCAGTCTCTTATTGACTGAGGTGAATGTTCAGTCTCCTATTGACTGAGGTGAATGTTCAGTCTCCTATTGACTGAGGTGAATGTCTCCTATTGACTGAGGTGAATGTTCAGTCTCTTATTGACTGAGGTGAATGTTCAGTCTCTTATTGACTGAGGTGAATGTTCAGTCTCTTATTGACTGAGGTGAATGTATAGTCTCTTATTGACTGAGGTGAATTTTCAGTCTCTTATTGACTGAGGTGAATGTTCAGTCTCCTATTGACTGAGGTGAATGTTCAGTCTCCTATTGACTGAGGTGAATGTTCAGTCTCCTATTGACTGAGGTGAATGTTCAGTCTCTTATTGACTGAGGTGAATGTCTCTTATTGACTGAGGTGAATGTTCAGTCTCTTATTGACTGAGGTGAATGTTCAGTCTCTTATTGACTGAGGTGAATGTTCAGTCTCTTATTGACTGAGGTGAATGTTCAGTCTCCTATTGACTGAGGTGAATGTTCAGTCTCTTATTGACTGAGGTGAATGTCCAGTCTCCTATTGACTGAGGTGAATGTCTCCTATTGACTGAGGTGAATGTTCAGTCTCCTATTGACTGAGGTGAATGTTTAGTCTCTTATTGACTGAGGTGAATGTTCAGTCTCTTATTGACTGAGGTGAATGTCCAGTCTCCTATTGACTGAGGTGAATGTCTCCTATTGACTGAGGTGAATGTTCAGTCTCCTATTGACTGAGGTGAATGTTCAGTCTCTTATTGACTGAGGTGAATTTTCAGTCTCTTATTGACTGAGGTGAATGTTCAGTCTCCTATTGACTGAGGTGAATGTTCAGTCTCTTATTGACTGAGGTGAATGTTCAGTCTCCTATTGACTGAGGTGAATGTTCAGTCTCTTATTGACTGAGGTGAATGTTCAGTCTCTTATTGACTGAGGTGAATGTTCAGTCTATTATTGACTGAGGTGAATGTTCAGTCTCCTATTGACTGAGGTGAATGTCTCCTATTGACTGAGGTGAATGTTCAGTCTATTATTGACTGAGGTGAATGTTCAGTCTCTTATTGACTGAGGTGAATGTCTCCTATTGACTGAGGTGAATGTTCAGTCTATTATTGACTGAGGTGAATGTTCAGTCTCTTATTGACTGAGGTGAATGTTAAGTCTCCTATTGACTGAGGTGAATGTTCAGTCTCTTATTGACTGAGGTGAATGTTCAGTCTCTTATTGACTGAGTCAATTTTGCTTGTTTTTGCTGAGAGTTTTTAAATTGTGTAGAAATGCACAGACTAGAGATAAGAGTTTATTTACTGTTGAGGGGAAGCCTGACTTGAGTTTAAGGGGAAATATGCAGAAATCGCTCCTCCATTTCCTGGTTGCTAAAATTCTAACAGTTCCCCTAATTTCATTGTATGTGACAAAACTAGCAAGTGTAGAGAATCCTTGTACCATATGAACGGCTAAGAAATAAATCTTCAACAACCCAAAATATAATTTTTTTTGGTTAAAGGTAGACTCAGTGAGATGACGTTGAAATTAGCCCTTGCTGGGACTTTGCTCTTGACACAGTCCCAAAATGTACCTGCACAGGTGCTCTTCACGCTGCTACAACGTGGTAGCTACGGGACCTGAGCAGAGGAGAAGTTTAGGGCAGGTAGCCTATTGGTTAGAGCAGTGGTCACCAACTGGGTCGATCGCCATCCACTGGTCGATCTTCAAGGCATTCCTAGTCGATCACCAAACATTTCTGTCGGAAAGCCAACGATAAAGGCTTGTTTGACTTTTGTTGTTGTATTTGTGTTGCCCTGTTGGTGGTTGGTGCACTGGATTCAGAATCCCTGTTGGTGGTTGGTGCACTGGATTCAGAATCCCTGTTGGTGGTTGGTGCACTTGATTCAGAATCCCTGTTGGTGGTTGGTGCACTGGATTCAGAATCCCTGTTGGTGGTTGGTGCACTTGATTCAGAATCCCTGTTGGTGGTTGGTGCACTGGATTCAGAATCCCTGTTGGTGGTTGGTGCACTTGATTCAGAATCCCTGTTGGTGGTTGGTGCACTTGATTCAGAATCCCTGTTGGTGGTTGGTGCACTGGATTCAGAATCCCTGTTGGTGGTTGGTGCACTGGATTCAGAATCCCTGTTGGTGGTTGGTGCACTGGATTCAGAATCCCTGTTGGTGGTTGGTGCACTTGATTCAGAAACCCTGTTGGCGGTAGGTGCACTTGATTCCCATTTTGAACCGAATCATTTGTCTGAAAAGACAAACTCCGCCTACCCGGCGGACCGGGAGATCTGTGGCTTAATCGAGTTCTCATACTGCGCTGGCCAATCGAATGTCTCAAATCAACGTTCCTACAGCTTCATCGACCAGTAGTTGGTGACCACTGGGTTAGAGCGTTGGTCCAGTAACCCAAATGTTGCCGGTTCGAATACCAGAGCCGACAAGGTGAAAAATCTGTCCATGTGGCCTCGAGCAAGGCACTTAACCCTGATTCGCTCCAGGGGTGAAGTACTACTATGACTGATCCTGTAAAACAACACCTTTCATACTACTATGACTGACCCTGTAAAACAACACCTATCATACTACTATGACTGACCCTGTAAAACAACACCTATCATACTACTATGACTGACCCTGTAAAACAACACCTATCATACTACTATGACTGACCCTGTAAAACAACACCTATCATACTACTATGTCTGACCCTGTAAAACAACACCTATCATACTACTATGACTGACCCTGTAAAACAACACCTACCATACTACTATGACTGACCCTGTAAAACAACACCTATCATACTACTATGACTGACCCTGTAAAACAACACCTATCATACTACTATGACTGACCCTGTAAAACAACACCTATCATACTACTATGACTGACCCTGTAAAACAACACCTATCATACTACTATGACTGACCCTGTAAAACAACACCTATCATACTACTATGACTGACCCTGTAAAACAACACCTATCATACTACTATGACTGACCCTGTACAACAACACCTATCATACTACTATGACTGACCCTGTAAAACAACACATATCATACTACTATGACTGACCCTGTAAAACAACACCTATCATACTACTATGACTGACCCTGTAAAACAACACCTATCATACTACTATGACTGACCCTGTAGAACAACACATTACACTGCACCTATCCGGTGTATGAGACAATAAAACATAAACATTGAAAGTTTAGCCTCGCGCTTCAATGCTATCAGTTGTGTAGATTGACCCGATATTGTGTTGACTTCGTGCCACATCATCTGACTGAGTCCACCTTTAAGGGTTAAGAGTTGTTACCGTGCTGTGGCTGAGCTTCAGGTGAGTCATGTAGTTGAACACCTCAGCCGACCCAGGGACCACTCCTCTCATCATCTCAGTGGTGGCCACCACCCTTCACAACCAGACCAACAGTTAGTCTGTGAGTGAGTGTGTGAGTTTGTGTGTGAGTTTGTGTGTGAGTTTGTGTGTGAGTGTGTGCGTGTGTGAGTGAGTTTGTGTGTGAGTGAGTTTGTGTGTGAGTGAGTGAGTGAGTGAGTGAGTGAGTGAGTGAGTGAGTGAGTGAGTGAGTGAGTGAGTGTGAGTGAGTGAGTTTGAGTGTGTGTGAGTGTGTGAGTTTGTGTGTGAGGGAGTGTGTGAGTTTGTGAGTTTGTGTGTGTGTGAGTTTGTGTGTGTGTGAGTGTGTGTGTGTGTGTAGGTGCATGGGTGTCCCTGACCTGTCGTAGGGACAGTCGGTGTTAGAGACCGTGGTGTCAGCGTGGTCAGGTATCAGCCAGTGTGTGTATAGGTGTACAGGTTTCTCTGACCTGTCGTAGGGACAGTCGGTGTTAGAGACCGTGGTGTCAGCGTGGTCAGGTATCAGCCAGTGTGTGTGTGTGTATAGGTGTATAGGTGTCTCTGACCTGTCGTAGGGACAGTCGGTGTTAGAGACCGTGGTGTCAGCGTGGTCAGGTATCAGCCAGTGTGTGTATGGGTGTATAGGTGTCTCTGACCTGTCGTAGGGACAGTCGGTGTTAGAGACCGTGGTGTCAGCGTGGTCAGGTATCAGCCAGTGTGTGTGTGTGTGTATGGGTGTATAGGTGTCTCTGACCTGTCGTAGGGACAGTCGGTGTTAGAGACCGTGGTGTCAGCATGGTCAGGTATTAGCCAGTGTGTGTGTGTGTGTATAGGTGTATAGGTGTCTCTGACCTGTCGTAGGGACAGTCGGTGTTAGAGACCGTGGTGTCAGCGTGGTCAGGTATCAGCCAGTGGTATCTGTGGTCTGTGAAGAGACGTATCAGCTGCCAGTCTGATCCACTGACGTAGCGACAGCCTGCGTTGAAGTCCCCCAGCAGCACTATGTCCTGCCAATCAACCAATCAATCAATCAATCAATCAATTCATCAATCAATCAATCAATTCATAAACCAATCAATCAATCAATTAATCAATCAATCAATTAATCAATCAATCAATTCATAAATCAATCAATTCACCAATCAATCAATGAATCAATCAATCAATCGACCAATCAATCAATTAATCAATTAATCGACCAATCAATCAATCAATCAATTAATCAATCAATCAATTGACCAATCAATCAATCGACCAATCAATCAATCAATTCATCAATCGATCAAACCTTTGTGTGCAAGTCAAGTTTCATGTTTTAATGTTATGTGCACAGGACAGTGAAATGCCTTTTATCTTGTAAACTCTAAACCCCCACAATGCAACAATCAACATCAATGTAGTACAACACTGAACAAAACAATAAACCCAACATGCAACAATTTCAAAGATTTTACTGAGTTACAGTTCATATAAGGACATGAGTCAATTTAAATAAATTCATTCATCTATGGATTTCACATGACTGGGCATGAATAAAGATGCATAATTTGTTACGACGGAAATCTGTTGTTTCTATGCCAGAGTTGTGTTATATTTCAGTCTTCTGTGGTGAATATAAAGGGTCATATTGGGGAATCTGGTGTTTCTATGTCTAACAGTTGTGTTATATTTCAGTCTTCTGTGATGAATATAAAGGGTCATATTGGGGAATCTGGTGTTTCTATGTCTAACAGTTGTGTTATATTTCAGTCTTCTGTGATGAATATAAAGGGTCATATTGGGGAATCTGGTGTTTCTATGTCTAACAGTTGTGTTATATTTCAGTCTTCTGTGATGAATATAAAGGGTCATATTGGGGAATCTGGTGTTTCTATGTCTAACAGTTGTGTTATATTTCAGTCTTCTGTGATGAATATAAAGGGTCATATTGGGGAATCTGGTGTTTCTATGTCTAACAGTTGTGTTATATTTCAGTCTTCTGTGATGAATATAAAGGGTCATATTGGGGAATCTGGTGTTTCTATGTCTAACAGTTGTGTTATATTTCAGTCTTCTGTGATGAATATAAAGGGTCATATTGGGGAATCTGGTGTTTCTATGTCTAACAGTTGTGTTATATTTCAGTCTTCTGTGATGAATATAAAGGGTCATATTGGGGAATCTGGTGTTTCTATGTCTAACAGTTGTGTTATATTTCAGTCTTCTGTGATGAATATAAAGGGTCATATTGGGGAGTCTGGTGTTTCTATGTCTAACAGTTGTGTTATATTTCAGTCTTCTGTGATGAATATAAAGGGTCATATTGGGGAATCTGGTGTTTCTATGTCTAACAGTTGTGTTATATTTCAGTCTTCTGTGGTGAATATAAAGGGTCATATTGGGGAATCTGGTGTTTCTATGTCTAACAGTTGTGTTATATTTCAGTCTTCTGTGGTGAATATAAAGGGTCATATTGGGGAATCTGGTGTTTCTATGTCTAACAGTTGTGTTATATTTCAGTCTTCTGTGATGAATATAAAGGGTCATATTGGGGAGTCTGGTGTTTCTATGTCTAACAGTTGTGTTATATTTCAGTCTTCTGTGATGAATATAAAGGGTCATATTGGGGAATCTGGTGTTTCTATGTCTAACAGTTGTGTTATATTTCAGTCTTCTGTGGTGAATATAAAGGGTCATATTGGGGAATCTGGTGTTTCTATGTCTAACAGTTGTGTTATATTTCAGTCTTCTGTGATGAATATAAAGGGTCATATTGGGGAATCTGGTGTTTCTATGTCTAACAGTTGTGTTATATTTCAGTCTTCTGTGATGAATATAAAGGGTCATATTGGGGAATCTGGTGTTTCTATGTCTAACAGTTGTGTTATATTTCAGTCTTCTGTGATGAATATAAAGGGTCATATTGGGGAATCTGGTGTTTCTATGTCTAACAGTTGTGTTATATTTCAGTCTTCTGTGGTGAATATAAAGGGTCATATTGGGGAATCTGGTGTTTCTATGTCTAACAGTTGTGTTATATTTCAGTCTTCTGTGATGAATATAAAGGGTCATATTGGGATTGAATCTCAACATGGAATACATTTAAATTCTAGAACTCAATAGTATGAAGGGGTTCTTAATGTTTTGTACACTCAGTGTAAATGATGGTTATATGTCCGTGTGTGTGTGGAGTCAGTATACATTTGTCAGTGTGTGTGTGGAGTCAGTATACACGTGTCAGTGTGTGTGTGTGTGTGTGTGTGTGTGTGTGTGTGTGTGTGTGTTGTATAGTCACATTGGTGTTCCAGCGAGCTCTGACGTCAGTGGCCACATCGTACAGAGCATCAACCTCCTTCACTGCAGAGTCTGGAGACGTGTGTTGAGGAATCAAAACAAAGTTTCCCACAGCTAGAAGAGAGGGAGGGAGGGAGGGAGGGAGGTGGGGGGTGGAGGGAGGTGGGGAGGGAGGAAGGGAGGGAGGAGGGGAGGTGGGGGGGAGAGAGGTGGGGAGGGAGGAAGGGAGGGAGGGAGGAAGGGAGGGAGGTGGGGAGGGAGGGGGGGAGGTGGGGAGGGAAGGAGGGAGGTGGGGAGGGAGAGAGGGAGGTGGGGAGAGAGAGAGGGAGGTGGGGAGGGAGATAAGGAGGTGGGGAGGGAGAGAGGGAGGTGGGGAGGGAGGTGGGGAGGGAGAGAAGGAGGTGGGGAGGGAGAGAGGTGGGGAGAGAGGGAGGGAGGGAGGGAGGTGGGGAGAGAGGGAGGGAGGGAGGTGGGGAGGGAGAGAGGGAAGGAGAGAGGGAGGTGGGGAGGGAGAGAGGGAGGTGGGGAGGGAGAGAGGGAGAGAGGGAGGTGGGGAGGGAGAGAGAAAAACACCGGAATGGAGAGTTAAA
Source organism: Oncorhynchus mykiss (assembly GCF_057628025.1). Classification (NCBI taxonomy): domain Eukaryota; kingdom Metazoa; phylum Chordata; class Actinopteri; order Salmoniformes; family Salmonidae; genus Oncorhynchus; species Oncorhynchus mykiss. Next base: position 79,087,063 of record NC_143034.1, on the reverse strand, counting down.
GATTTAATATCTTCATTAATCAGTTCCAAAATGTTTTACAGCAGTCAAGTTTTTCAAGATATTCAGCCTGGTCTCATAGACGAGATGTATATCATAGATGATATAGATAGACTAGATATTCAGCCTGGTCTCATAGACGAGATGTATATCATAGATGATATAGATAGACTAGATATTCAGCCTGGTCTCAGAGACGAGATGTATATCATAGATGATATAGATAGACTAGATATTCAGCCTGGTCTCATAGACGAGATGTATATCATAGATGATATAGATAGACTAGATATTCAGCCTGGTCTCATAGACGAGATGTATATCATAGATGATATAGATAGACTAGATATTCAGCCTGGTCTCATAGACGAGATGTATATCATAGATGATATAGATAGACTAGATATTCAGCCTGGTCTCATAGACGAGATGTATATCATAGATGATATAGATAGACTAGATATTCAGCCTGGTCTCAAAGACGAGATGTATATCAAAGATGATATAGATAGACTAGATATTCAGCCTGGTCTCATAGACGAGATGTATATCATAGATGATATAGATAGACTAGATATTCAGCCTGGTCTCATAGACGAGATGTATATCATAGATGATATAGATAGACTAGATATTCAGCCTGGTCTCAAAGACGAGATGTATATCATAGATGATATAGATAGACTAGATATTCAGCCTGGTCTCATAGACGAGATGTATATCATAGATGATATAGATAGACTAGATATTCAGCCTGGTCTCATAGACGAGATGTATATCATAGATGATATAGATAGACTAGATATTCAGCCTGGTCTCATAGACGAGATGTATATCATAGATGATATAGATAGACTAGATATTCAGCCTGGTCTCATAGACGAGATGTATATCATAGATGATATAGATAGACTAGATATTCAGCCTGGTCTCATAGACGAGATGTATATCATAGATGATATAGATAGACTAGATATTCAGCCTGGTCTCATAGATGAGATGTATATCATAGATGATATAGATAGACTAGATATTCAGTCTGGTCTCATAGACGAGATGTATATCATAGATGATATAGATAGACTAGATATCCAGCCTGGTCTCATAGACGAGATGTATATCATAGATGATATAGATAGACTAGATATTCAGCCTGGTCTCATAGACGAGATGTTGATGATCATAGATGATATAGATAGACTAGATATTCAGCCTGGTCTCATAGACGAGATGTATATCATAGATGATATAGATAGACTAGATATTCAGTCTGGTCTCATAGACGAGATGTATATCATAGATGATATAGATAGACTAGATATTCAGCTTGGTCTCATAGACGAGATGTATATCATAGATGATATAGATAGACTAGATATTCAGCCTGGTCTCATAGACGAGATGTATATCATAGATGATATAGATAGACTAGATATTCAGCCTGGTCTCATAGACGAGATGTATATCATAGATGACATAGATAGACTAGATATTCAGCCTGGTCTCATAGACGAGATGTATATCATAGATGATATAGATAGACTAGATATTCAGCCTGGTCTCATAGACGAGATGTATATCATAGATGATATAGATAGACTAGATATTCAGCCTGGTCTCATAGACGAGATGTATATCATAGATGATATAGATAGACTAGATATTCAGCCTGGTCTCATAGATGAGATGTATATCATAGATGATATAGATAGACTAGATATTCAGCCTGGTCTCATAGACGAGATGTATATCATAGATGATATAGATAGACTAGATATTCAGCCTGGTCTCATAGACGAGATGTATATCATAGATGATATAGATAGACTAGATATTCAGCCTGGTCTCATAGACGAGATGTATATCATAGATGATATAGATAGACTAGATGGAACTGTAACGCTGGGAGTCGGGAAGCAGGTTCAGGGAGTGTATTTAATAAATGAACTTAGAACAAAACAAGGAACACGGGTACAGACATGAACACTGGACCAGAAACAATAACGCCTGGGGAAGGAACCACAGGGAGGGACAGATACAGGGAAGGAACCAAAGGGAGGTGATGGAGACAGACAGTTGAAGTGGGAAGTTTACATACACTTAGGTTGGAGTCATTAAAACTCGTTTTTCAACCCCCCCACAAATGTATTGTTAACAAACTATAGTTTTGGCAAGTCGGTTAGGACATCTACTTTGTGCAAGTAATTTTTACAACAATTGTTTACAGACAGATTATTTCACTTATAATTCACTGTATCACAATTCCAGTGGGTCAGAGGTTTACATACACTAAGTTGACTGTGCCTTTAAACAGCTTGGAAAATTCCAGAAAATTATGTCATGGCTTTAGAAGCTTCTGATAGGCTAATTGACATAATTTGAGTCAATTGGAGGTGTACCTGTGGATGTATTTCAAGGCCTACCTTCAAACTCAGTGCCTGACATCATGGGAAAATCAAAAGAAATCAGCCAAGACCTCAGAAGAAAATTGTAGACTTCCACAAGTCTGGTTCATCCTTGGGAGTAATTTCCAAACACATGAAGGTACTAAGTTAATCTGTACAAACAATAGTACGCAAGTATAAACACCATGGGACCAGGCAGACGTCATACCGCTCAGGAAGGAGACGCATTCTGTCTCCTAGAGATGAACGTACTTTGGTGCGAAAAGTGCAAATCAATCCCAGAACAACAGCAAAGGACCTTGTGAAGATGCTGGAGGAAACAGGTACAAAAGTATCTATATCCACAGTAAAACGAGTCCTATATCGAGATAACCACAGTTGACAGTGAATGTCAGAGCAAAAACCAAGCCATGAGGTTGAAGGAATTGTCCGTAGAGCTCTGAGACCATTTGGTCCTAGACTTGGCGCTCCGGTACCGCTTGCTGTGCGGTAGCAGAAAACAGTCTATGACTGGGGTGACTGGAGTCTTTGACAATTTTTTGGGCCTTCCTCTGACACTGCCTAGTATGTCCTGGATGGCAGAAAGCTTGGCCCCAGTGATGTACTGGGCCGTGCGCACTCTGTAGCGCCTTACGATCGGATGCCGAACAGTTGCCATACCAGGCGGTGATGCAACCCGTCAGGATGCTCTCGATGGTGCAACTTTATGATGCAAAATGCTTCATGACACTTTGCTTCTTGAAAGTCTAATATCTTGAAAACTGCTGACACGCAACACATCCTGGGACTGACTGTATCAACAGGACTAATGGACTGACTGTATCAACAGGACTAATGGACTGACTGTATCAACAGGACTAATGGACTGACTGTATCAACAGGACTAATGGACTGACTGTATCAACAGGACTAATGGACTGACTGTATCAACAGGACTAATGGACTAATGGACTGACTGTATCAACAGGACTAATGGACTGACTGTATCAACAGGACTAATGGACTGACTGTATCAACAGGACTAATGGACTAATGGACTGACTGTATCAACAGGACTAATGGACTGACTGTATCAACAGGACTAATGGACTGACTGTATCAACAGGACTAATGGACTAATGGACTGACTGTATCAACAGGACTAATGGACTAATGGACTGACTGTATCAACAGGACTAATGGACTGACTGTATCAACAGGACTAATGGACTAATGGACTGACTGTATCAACAGGACTAATGGACTAATGGACTGACTGTATCAACAGGACTAATGGACTGACTGTATCAACAGGACTAATGGACTGACTGTATCAACAGGACTAATGGACTAATGGACTGACTGTATCAACAGGACTAATGGACTGACTGTATCAACAGGACTAATGGACTGACTGTATCAACAGGACTAATGGACTAATGGACTGACTGTATCAACAGGACTAATGGACTGACTGTATCAACAGGACTAATGGACTGACTGTATCAACAGGACTAATGGACTAATGGACTGACTGTATCAACAGGACTAATGGACTGACTGTATCAACAGGACTAATGGACTGACTGTATCAACAGGACTAATGGACTAATGGACTGACTGTATCAACAGGACTAATGGACTAATGGACTGACTGTATCAACAGGACTAATGGACTGACTGTATCAACAGGACTAATGGACTAATGGACTGACTGTATCAACAGGACTAATGGACTAATGGACTGACTGTATCAACAGGACTAATGGACTGACTGTATCAACAGGACTAATGGACTGACTGTATCAACAGGACTAATGGACTAATGGACTGACTGTATCAACAGGACTAATGGACTGACTGTATCAACAGGACTAATGGACTGACTGTATCAACAGGACTAATGGACTAATGGACTGACTGTATCAACAGGACTAATGGACTGACTGTATCAACAGGACTAATGGACTGACTGTATCAACAGGACTAATGGACTAATGGACTGACTGTATCAACAGGACTAATGGACTGACTGTATCAACAGGACTAATGGACTGACTGTATCAACAGGACTAATGGACTAATGGACTGACTGTATCAACAGGACTAATGGACTGACTGTATCAACAGGACTAATGGACTGACTGTATCAACAGGACTAATGGACTGACTGGATCAACAGGACTAATGGACTGACTGTATCAACAGGACTAATGGACTGACTGTATCAACAGGACTAATGGACTAATGGACTGACTGTATCAACAGGACTAATGGACTGACTGTATCAACAGGACTAATGGACTGACTGTATCAACAGGACTAATGGACTAATGGACTGACTGTATCAACAGGACTAATGGACTGACTGTATCAACAGGACTAATGGACTGACTGTATCAACAGGACTAATGGACTGACTGTATCAACAGGACTAATGGACTGACTGTATCAACAGGACTAATGGACTGACTGTATCAACAGGACTAATGGACTGACTGTATCAACAGGACTAATGGACTAATGGACTGACTGTATCAACAGGACTAATGGACTGACTGTATCAACAGGACTAATGGACTGACTGTATCAACAGGACTAATGGACTAATGGACTGACTGTATCAACAGGACTAATGGACTGACTGTATCAACAGGACTAATGGACTGACTGTATCAACAGGACTAATGGACTAATGGACTGACTGTATCAACAGGACTAATGGACTGACTGTATCAACAGGACTAATGGACTGACTGTATCAACAGGACTAATGGACTGACTGGATCAACAGGACTAATGGACTGACTGTATCAACAGGACTAATGGACTGACTGTATCAACAGGACTAATGGACTAATGGACTGACTGTATCAACAGGACTAATGGACTGACTGTATCAACAGGACTAATGGACTGACTGTATCAACAGGACTAATGGACTAATGGACTGACTGTATCAACAGGACTAATGGACTGACTGTATCAACAGGACTAATGGACTGACTGTATCAACAGGACTAATGGAAACAAATACACATGTTTTTTGAGTTAATAATTTTTTTATGTAAGGGAACCTCTTATTTTTCCTCCTCTCTCTCTCTCTCTCTCTCTCTCTCTCTCTCACACACACACGGAATCTCTCTCTCCCTCTCATTCCCCCTCTCCCTCCTCACTCTCTCTCGGAGGAGGACCTGAGCCCTAGGACCATCTCTCAGGACTACCTGGCATTATGACTCCTTGCTGTCCCCAGTCCACCTGGCCGTGCTGCTGCTCCAGTTTCAACTGTTCTGCCTGCAGCTATGGAACCCTGACCTGTTCACCGGTCGTGCTACCTGTCCCAGACCTGCTGTTTTCAACTCTCTAGACAGCAGGAGTGGTAGAGACACTCTGAATGATCGGATATGAAAAGCCAACTGACATTTACTCCTGAGGTGCTGACCTGTTGCACCGACAGCCACTGTGATTATTATTATTTGACCCTGTTGGTCATCTATGAACATTTGAACATCTTGGCCATGTTCTGTTATAATCTCCACCCGGCACAGCCAGAAGAGGACTGGCCACCCCTCATAGCCTGGTTCCTCTCCAGGTTTCTTCCTAGGTTCTGGCCTTTCTAGGGAGTTTTTCCTAGCCACCGTGCTTCTACACCTGCATTGCTTGCTGTTTGGGGTTTTAGGCTGGGTTTCTGTACAGCACTTTGTGACATCAGCTGATGTACGAAGGGCTTTATATATACATTTGATTGATTGATTGAGATATTACAGGCCACATGCATCCTGGAGGTCAGGGATTAGGGGTTAGAGGTTAGAGGTCAGATATTATAGGCCACGCACATCCTGGAGGTCAGGGATTAGGATTCAAATATTACAGACCACACACATCCTAGCCTGCTAGTATAATAGATGGTGGTGTAGGAGAAGCCTGCTAGTATAATAGATGGTGGTGTAGGAGAAGCCTGCTAGTATAATAGATGGTGGTGTAGGAGAAGCCTGCTAGTATAATAGATGGTGGTGTGAGAGAAGCCTGCTAGTATAATAGATGGTGGTGTAGGAGAAGCCTGCTAGTATAATAGATGGTGGTGTAGGAGAAGCCTGCTAGTATAATAGATGGTGGTGTAGGAGAAGCCTGCTAGTATAATAGATGGTGGTGTGAGAGAAGCCTGCTAGTATAATAGATGGTGGTGTAGGAGAAGCCTGCTAGTATAATAGATGGTGGTGTAGGAGAAGCCTGCTAGTATAATAGATGGTGGTGTAGGAGAAGCCTGCTAGTATAATAGATGGTGGTGTAGGAGAAGCCTGCTAGTATAATAGATGGTGGTGTAGGAGAAGCCTGCTAGTATAATAGATGGTGGTGTAGGAGAAGCCTGCTAGTATAATAGATGGTGGTGTAGGAGAAGCCTGCTAGTATAATAGATGGTGGTGTGAGAGAAGCCTGCTAGTATAATAGATGGTGGTGTAGGAGAAGCCTGCTAGTATAATAGATGGTGGTGTAGGAGAAGCCTGCTAGTATAATAGATGGTGGTGTAGGAGAAGCCTGTTAGTATAATAGATGGTGGTGTAGGAGAAGCCTGCTAGTATAATAGATGGTGGTGTAGGAGAAGCCTGCTAGTATAATGGATGGTGGTGTAGGAGAAGCCTGCTAGTATAATAGATGGTGGTGTAGGAGAAGCCTGCTAGTATAATGGATGGTGGTGTAGGAGAAGCCTGCTAGTATAATAGATGGTGGTGTAGGAGAAGCCTGCTAGTATAATAGATGGTGGTGTAGGAGAAGCCTGCTAGTATAATAGATGGTGGTGTAGGAGAAGCCTGCTAGTATAACAGATGGTGGTGTAGGAGAAGCCTGCTAGTATAATAGATGGTGGTGTAGGAGAAGCCTGCTAGTATAATAGATGGTGGTGTGGGAGAAGTCTGCTAGTATAATAGATGGTGGTGTAGGAGAAGCCTGCTAGTATAATAGATGGTGGTGTAGGAGAAGCCTGCTAGTATAATAGATGGTGGTGTAGGAGAAGCCTGCTAGTATAACAGATGGTGGTGTAGGAGAAGCCTGCTAGTATAATAGATGGTGGTGTAGGAGAAGCCTGCTAGTATAATAGATGGTGGTGTGGGAGAAGCCTGCTAGTATAATAGATGGTGGTGTAGGAGAAGCCTGCTAGTATAATAGATGGTGGTGTGGGAGAAGCCTGCTAGTATAATAGATGGTGGTGTAGGAGAAGCCTGCTAGTATAATAGATGGTGGTGTAGGAGAAGCCTGCTAGTATAATAGATGGTGGTGTAGGAGAAGCCTGCTAGTATAATAGATGGTGGTGTAGGAGAAGCCTGCTAGTATAATAGATGGTGGTGTAGGAGAAGCCTGCTAGTATAATAGATGGTGGTGTAGGAGAAGCCTGCTAGTATAATAGATGGTGGTGTAGGAGAAGCCTGCTAGTATAATAGATGGTGGTGTAGGAGAAGCCTGCTAGTATAATAGATGGTGGTGTAGGAGAAGCCTGCTAGTATAATAGATGGTGGTGTAGGAGAAGCCTGCTAGTATAATAGATGGTGGTGTAGGAGAAGCCTGCTAGTATAATAGATGGTGGTGTAGGAGAAGCCTGCTAGTAAAATAGATGGTGGTGTAGGAGAAGCCTGCTAGTATAATAGATGGTGGTGTAAGATAAGCCTGCTAGTATAATAGATGGTGGTGTAGGAGAAGCCTGCTAGTATAATAGATGGTGGTGTGAGAGAAGCCTGCTGGTATAATAGATGGTGGTGTAGGAGAAGCCTGCTAGTATAATAGATGGTGGTGTAGGAGAAGCCTGCTAGTATAATAGATGGTGGTGTAGGAGAAGCCTGCTAGTATAATAGATGGTGGTGTAGGAGAAGCCTGCTAGTATAATAGATGGTGGTGTAGGAGAAGCCTGCTAGTATAATAGATGGTGGTGAAAGAGAAGCCTGCTAGTATAATAGATGGTGGTGTAGGAGAAGCCTGCTAGTATAATAGATGGTGGTGAAAGAGAAGCCTGCTAGTATAATAGATGGTGGTGTAGGAGAAGCCTGCTAGTATAATAGATGGTGGTGTAGGAGAAGCCTGCTAGTATAATAGATGGTGGTGTAGGAGAAGCCTGCTAGTATAATAGATGGTGGTGTAGGAGAAGCCTGCTAGTATAATAGATGGTGGTGTAGGAGAAGCCTGCTAATATAATAGATGGTGGTGTAGGAGAAGCCTGCTAGTATAATAGATGGTGGTGTAGGAGAAGCCTGCTAGTATAATAGATGGTGGTGTAGGAGAAGCCTGCTAGTATAATAGATGGTGGTGTGAGAGAAGCCTGCTAGTATAATAGATGGTGGTGTAGGAGAAGCCTGCTAGTAAAATAGATGGTGGTGTAGGAGAAGCCTGCTAGTATAATAGATGGTGGTGTAGGAGAAGCCTGCTAGTATAATAGATGGTGGTGTAGGAGAAGCCTGCTAGTATAATAGATGGTGGTGTAGGAGAAGCCTGCTAGTATAATAGATGGTGGTGGTGTAGGACAAGCCTGCTAGTAAAATAGATGGTGGTGAAAGAGAAGCCTGCTAGTATAATAGATGGTGGTGTAGGAGAAGCCTGCTAGTATAATAGATGGTGGTGTAGGAGAAGCCTGCTAGTGTAATAGATGGTGGTGTAGGAGAAGCCTGCTAGTAAAATAGATGGTGGTGTGGGAGAAGTGCATCTTATGGAACAGTGGGGAATGTGAAGAGATAAACACACACACACACACAGGAACAGACACACGCCTACATAAACACACCCTTTAGCACACGCACTCTACACACACGTTCATTGTAATATTGTTGTATGGTGTCACGTTCGTTCAGAGATGGATTGGACCAAGGTGCAGCGTGGTAGGTGTACATCATTCAGTTATTAAATGAACATTACGTTTTGTAGCGCTAACACAGCAACTAACCAAAAACAAGATCCCACAAACTAAAGGTGGAAAAAAGGCTGCCTAAGTATGATCCCCAATCAGAGACAACGATAGACAGCTGCCTCTGATTGGGAACCATACCAGGCCAACAAAGAAATATAAAAACTAGAATGCCCTCCCAAATCAAACCCTGACCTAACCAAATAGAGAAATAAAAAGGCTCTCTAAGGTCAGAGCGTGACAGTACCCCCCCCCCCCCCCCTAAAGCTGCGGACTCCGGCCACAAAACCTGACTCTATGGGGGAGGGTCCGGGTGGGCATCTAGCCTCGGTGGTGGTTCGGGATGTAATAAACCCCAGGAAGAGTAGCTGCTGCCTTGGCAGGAACTAATTGGGATCCATAATAAACCCCAGGAAGAGTAGCTGCTGCCTTGGCAGGAACTAATAGGGATCCATAATAAACCCCAGGAAGAGTAGCTGCTGCCTTGGCAGGAACTAATAGGGATCCATAATAAACCCAGGGAAGAGTAGCTGCTACCTTGGCAGGAACTAATGGGGATCCATAATAAACCCCAGGAAGAGTAGCTGCTGCCTTGGCAGGAACTAATGGGGATCCATAATAAACCCCATGAAGAGTAGCTGCTGCCTTTGCAGGAACTAATGGGGATCCATAATAAACCCCAGGAAGAGTAGTTGCTGCCTTGGCAGGAACTAATGGGGATCCATAATAAACCCCAGGAAGAGTAGCTGCTGCCTTGGCAGGAACTAATGGGGATCCATAATAAACCCCAGGAAGAGTAGCTGCTGCCTTGGCAGGAACTAATGGGGATCCATAATAAACCCCAGGAAGAGTAGCTGCTGCCTTGGCAGGAACTAATGGGGATCCATAATAAACCCCAGGAAGAGTAGCTGCTGCCTTGGCAGGAACTAATGGGGATCCATAATAAACCACAGGAAGAGTAGCTGCTGCCTTGGCAGGAACTAAGGGGGATCCATAATAAACCCCAGGAAGAGTAGCTGCTGCCGTGGCAGGAACTAATAGGGATCCATAATAAACCCAGGGAGGAGTAGCTGCTACCTTGGCAGGAACTAATGGGGATCCATAATAAACCCCAGGAAGAGTAGCTGCTGCCTTGGCAGGAACTAATAGGGATCCATAATAAACCCCAGGAAGAGTAGCTGCTGCCTTGGCAGGAACTAATAGGGATCCATAATAAACCCCAGGAAGAGTAGCTGCTGCCTTGGCAGGAACTAATGCTGATCCATAATAAACCCCGGGAAGAGTAGCTGCTGCCTTGGCAGGAACTAATGCTGATCCCTAATAAACACAAATACAAATTTGGGACATAACCATAGTGTAAACGAAACATGAAGCAGAGCAACTTACCTGCTTGTGTTGGTTGGTTCAATGTAGTGTGGGTCCACTGCCTCAGTGGGGTCTGAAGGAAGAGGAAGCCTGCTATTATGGAGAGAGGACAGAGCCCTCTGTGTGTCCGTTCTAACAGTCTACTGTAGTACCTTTGACACAGAAGCCCCTATCTGCCCCCCCCCCTCCCCCATCGGCTTACATTCACCTGGGCTGGAGTCTGGGACTGTGGGAAAACAGCACGTTGTTAGGTCCACGGAGGGAGGAAGAGGTGGGTGGAGGGGGAGGGGGAGGGAGGGAGTGGGGCGGGGGGTTGAGGGTAGCGGGGCGGGGGGTTGAGGGTAGCGGGGGGGGGGGAGTGAAAGCATCAAGGCTGAACTAGGCAGAGCTACGGGGGTAAGGAGCGAACATTGCCTTTAAAAGGTGCATAGCTGATAAGTGGTGATGGGATTGAATCCCCGGCCCAAGGCTAGTTCAGATGAAGATAGAGGGGTGATGGGGTTGAATCCCCGGCCCAAGGCTAGTTCAGATGAAGATAGAGTGGTGATGGGGTTGAATCCCCGGCCCAAGGCTAGTTCAGATGAAGATAGAGTGGTGATGGGGTTGAATCCCTGGCCCAAGGCTAGTTCAGATGAAGATAGAGTGGTGATGGGGTTGAATCCCCGGCCCAAGGCTAGTTCAGATGAAGATAGAGTGGTGATGGGGTTGAATCCCGGCCCAAGGCTAGTTCAGATGAAGATAGAGTGGTGATGGGGTTGAATCCCCGGCCCAAGGCTAGTTCAGATGAAGATAGAGTGGTGATGGGGTTGAATCCCCGGCCCAAGGCTAGTTCAGATGAAGATAGAGTGGTGATGGGTTGAATCCCCGGCCCAAGGCTAGTTCAGATGAAGATAAAGTGGTGATGGGGTTGAATCCCCGGCCCAAGGCTAGTGAGATCAGTTGAACTGTACAGGACACATATTGACTACTAGAACTGAGATCAGTTGAACTCTTCAGGACACATATAGACTACTAGAACTGAGATCAGTTGAACTGTACAGGACACATATAGACTACTAGAACGGAGATCAGTTGAACTGTACAGGACACATATAGACTACTAGAACTGAGATCAGTTGAACTGTTCAGGACACATATAGACTACTAGAACTGAGATCAGTTGAACTGTACAGGACACATATAGACTACTAGAACTGAGATCAGTTGAACTGTACAGGACACATATAGACTACTAGAACTGAGATCAGTTGAACTGTACAGGACACATATAGACTACTAGAACTGAGATCAGTTGAACTGTACAGGACACATATAGACTACTAGAACTGAGATCAGTTGAACTGTTCAGGACACATATAGACTACTAGAACTGAGATCAGTTGAACTGTTCAGGACACATATAGACTACTAGAACTGAGATCAGTTGAACTGTTCAGGACACATATAGACTACTAGAACTGAGATCAGTTGAACTGTTCAGGACACATATAGACTACTAGAACTGAGATCAGTTGAACTGTTCAGGACACATATAGACTACTATTTTATTGAACCTTTATTTGACTAGGCAAGTCAGCTAAGAACAAATTCTTATTTACAATGACAGCCTACCCCGGCCAAACCCAGACGACGCTGGGTCAATTGTGCGCGCGCCCTAGGGGATTCCCAATCACGGCCAGATGTGATACAGCCTGGATTCAAACCAGGGACTGTAGTGATGCCTCTTGCACTGAGATGCAGTGCCTTAGGCCGCTGCGCCACTCGGGAGTCTAATACCATAGATGAGATAAGTCGGGCACACACATTGTTTCCCAGACGATATCGTGCACACGCAGGTGCACATGCCGACAAAGGAGTTCACTGCTGCTGCAGACTATCCAATATAAAGTGTTGTGGAGCTGCTTCACGGCCCAGCTCAGAGGTCCTGCCGTGTTATAGTGTTTGTCCTGGGTGTGAGACGGGACCAGGTGTCTTCAGTGAGCTGATAAGATTAAACCTAAACTAGGTAGAGTGAAGGAGCTACGTGTTTGACTGGTGCTCTTACTGGTTATAACTTCATTATGAGGAAGGGGGGGGGGGGGGGGTAACTTTCCATGTGAGTCTCAGGGATGACACAGCATATCTGTATCGACGTTATCAAATGGCACCTGTGACCCTATTCCATACATAGTGGTTTTTTACTTTATTTTTTTAATTTCAGTTTATTTTAGTATATAAATTTACTTTCTTAAAACTATTTTTTATTTTCTTAAAACTGCATTGTTGGTTAAGAGCTTGTAACTAAGCATTTGACTGTAATTACATTACAATCAAAATTAAAATATAGAAATAAAAATAACTTTTTTATGGTCAAAAGTAGTGCAAAATCAAATCAAATCACATTTAATTTTTCACATGCGCCGAATACAACAGGCGTATAACATACCTACATACCTACACCTGTTGTGTAGGTACTGTTTGTAGGTATGTAGGTATGTTATACACCTGTTGTAATTCGGCACATGTGAAAAATAAAATGTGATTTGATTTGATTTTGCACTCAAATCAAATGTATTTATATAGCCCTTTGTACATCAGCTGATATCTCAAAGTGCTGTACAGAAACCCAGCCTAAAACCCCAAACAGCAAGCAAAATAAAAGTTATTTTTATTATTTTATATATATTTTGAATGTAATTTATCAGGGAGTGCTGCAGCACCTCGACACCCCTGCTATGGGAATTGGGCTTAAGATATGTGCCTTCAGAAAATATTCACACCCCTTGACTTTTTCACATACACAGGGTTAGCAGATGTTATTGGTCACATACACAGGGTTAGCAGATATTACTGGTCACATGGTTAGCAGATGTTATTGTGAGTGCAGTGAAATGCTTGTGCTTCTAGTTCTGACAGTGCAGCAAAATCGAACAAGTAATATCTAACAATTACACAACAAATACCTAGTAGTCTAGTTTTTTTTAATTTTTTTATTTCACCTTTATTTAACCAGGTAGGCTAGTTGAGAACACCTTTATTTAACCAGGTAGGCTAGTTGAGAACAAGTTCTCATTTGCAACTGCGACCTGGCCAAGATAAGGCATAGCAGTGTGAACAGACAACACAGAGTTACACATGGAGTAAACAATTAGCAAGTCAATAACACAGTAGAAAAAAGGGGAGTCTATATATACATTGTGTGCAAAAGGCATGAGAAGGTAGGCAAATAATTACAATTATGCAGATTAACACTGGAGTGATAAATGATCAGATGGTTATGTACAGGTAGAGATATTGGTGTGCAAAAGAGCAGAAAAATAAAAATAAATAAATAAAAACAGTATGGGGATGAGGTAGGTGAAAATGGGTGGGCTATTTACCAATAGACTATGTACAGCTGCAGCGATCGGTTAGCTGCTCAGATAGCAGATGTTTGAAGTTGGTGAGGGAGATAAAAGTCTCCAACTTCAGCGATTTTTGCAATTCGTTCCAGTCACAGGCAGCAGAGAACTGGAACGAAAGGCGGCCAAATGAGGTGTTGGCTTTAGGGATGATCAGTGAGATACACCTGCTGGAGCGCGTGCTACGGATGGGTGTTGCCATCGTAACCAGTGAACTGAGATAAGGCGGAGCTTTACCTAGCATGGACTTGTAGATGACCTGGAGCCAGTGGGTCTGGCGACGAATATGTAGCGAGGGCCAGCCGACTAGAGCATACAAGTCGCAGTGGTGGGTGGTATAAGGTGCTTTAGTGACAAAACGGATGGCACTGTGATAAACTGCATCCAGTTTGCTGAGTAGAGTGTTGGAAGCAATTTTGTAGATGACGTCGCCGAAGTCGAGGATCGGTAGGATAGTCAGTTTTACTAGGGTAAGTTTGGCGGCGTGAGTGAAGGAGGCTTTGTTGCGGAATAGAAAGCCGACTCTTGATTTGATTTTCGATTGGAGATGTTTGATATGGGTCTGGAAGGAGAGTTTAGAGTCTAGCCAGACACCTAGGTACTTATAGATGTCCACATATTCAAGGTCGGAACCATCCAGGGTGGTGATGCTGGTCAGGCGTGCGGGTGCAGGCAGCGAACGGTTGAAAAGCATGCATTTGGTTTTACTAGCGTTTAAGAGCAGTTGGAGGCCACGGAAGGAGTGCTGTATGGCATTGAAGCTCGTTTGGAGGTTAGATAGCACAGTGTCCAAGGACGGGCCGGAAGTATATAGAATGGTGTCGTCTGCGTAGAGGTGGATCAGGGAATCGCCCGCAGCATGAGAAACATCATTGATATATACAGAGAAAAGAGTCGGCCCGAGAATTGAACCCTGTGGCACCCCCATAGAGACTGCCAGAGGACCGGACAGCATGCCCTCCGATTTGACACACTGAACTCTGTCTGCAAAGTAATTGGTGAACCAGGCAAGGCAGTCATCCGAAAAACCGAGGCTACTGAGTCTGCCGATAAGAATACGGTGATTGACAGAGTCGAAAGCCTTGGCAAGGTCTATGAAGACCGCTGCACAGTACTGTCTTTTATCGATGGCGGTTATGATATCGTTTAGTACCTTGAGCGTGGCTGAGGTACACCCGTGACCGGCTCGGAAACCAGATTGCACAGCGGAGAAGGTACGGTGGGATTCAAGATGGTCAGTGACCTGTTTGTTGACTTGGCTTTCGAAGACCTTAGATAGGCAGGGCAGGATGGATATAGGTCTGTAACAGTTTGGGTCCAGGGTGTCGCCCCCTTTGAAGAGGGGGATGACTGCGTTAGCTTTCCAATCCTTGGGGATCTCAGACGATATGAAAGAGAGGTTGAACAGGCTGGTAATAGGGGTTGCGACAATGGCGGCGGATAGTTTCAGGAATAGAGGGTCCAGATTGTCCAGCCCAGCTGGTTTGTACGGGTCCAGGTTTTGCAGCTCTTTCAGGACATCTGCTATCTGGATTTGGGTAAAGGAGAACCTGGAGAGGCTTGGGCGAGTAGCTGCGGGGGGGGGGAGCTGTTGTCCGAGGTTGGAGTAGCCAGGCGGAAGGCATGGCCAGCCGTTGAGAAATGCTTGTTGAAGTTTTCGATAATCATGGATTTATCGGTGGTGACCATGTTACCTAGTCTCAGTGCAGTGGGCAGCTGGGAGGAGGTGCTCTTGTTCTCCATGGACTTCACAGTGTCCCAGAACTTTTTGGAGTTGGAGCTACAGGATGCAAACTTCTGCCTGAAGAAGTTGGCTTTAGCTTTCCTGACTGACTGTGTGTATTGGTTCCTGACTTCCCTGAACAGTTGCATATCGCGGGGACTATTCGATGTTAGCGCAGTCCGCCACAGGATGTTTTTGTGCTGGTCGAGGGCAGTCAGGTCTGGAGTGAACCAGGGGCTATATCTGTTCTTAGTTCTGCATTTTTTGAACGGAGCATGCTTATCTAAAATGGTGAGGAAGTTACTTTTAAAGAAAGACCAGGCATCCTCAACTGACGGGATGAGGTCAATGTCCTTCCAGGATACCCGGGCCAGGTCGATTAGAAAGGCCTGCTCACAGAAGTGTTTTAGGGAGCGTTTGACAGTGATGAGGGGTGGTCGTTTGACTGCGGCTCCGTAGCGGATACAGGCAATGAGGCAGTGATCGCTGAGATCCTGGTTGTAGACAGCGGAGGTGTATTTGGAGGGCCAGTTGGTCAGGATGACGTCAATGAGGGTGCCCTTGTTTACAGAGTTAGGGTTGTACCTGGTGGGTTCCTTGATGATTTGAGTGAGATTGAGGGCATCTAGCTTAGATTGTAGGACTGCCGGGGTGTTAAGCATATCCCAGTTTAGGTCACCTAACAGAACAAACTCTGAAGCTAGATGGGGGGCGATCAATTCACAAATGGTGTCCAGGGCACAGCTGGGAGCTGAGGGGGGTCGGTAGCAGGCGGCAACAGTGAGAGACTTATTTCTGGAGAGAGTAATTTTCAAAATTAGTAGTTCGAACTGTTTGGGTATGGACCTGGAGAGTATGACATTACTTTGCATGCTATCTCTGCAGTAGACTGCAATATATAGAGTAGACTGCAGTAGAGCAGTAGACTGCAGTATACCTAGAGTCACTGATGTGATCGTCTTGTCTGGGTTGGCCCCCCCCCCCTTGTGTTGTGCCGTGGCGGAGATCTTTGTGGGCTATACTCGGCTTTGTCTCAGGATGGTAAGTTGGTGGTTGAAGATATCCCTCTAGTGGTGTGGGGGCTGTGCTTTGGCAAAGTGGGTGGGGTTATATCCTTCCTGTTTGGCCCTGTCCGGGGGTGTCCTCGGATGGGGCCACAGTGTCTCCTGACCCCTCCTGTCTCAGCCTCCAGTATTTATGCTGCAGTAGTTTATGTGTTGGGGGGCTATGGTCAGTTTGTTATATCTGGAGTACTTCTCATGACCTATCCGGTGTCCTGTGTGAATTTACGTATGCTCTCTCTAATTCTCTCTTTCTCTCTTTCTTTCTTTCTCTCTCTCGGAGGACCTGAGCCCTAAGACCATGCCTCAGGACTACCTGACATGATGACTCCTTGCTGTCCCCAGTCCACCTGGCCGTGCTGCTGCTCCAGTTTCAACTGTTCTGCCTTATTATTATTGGACCATGCTGGTCATTTATGAACATTTGAACATCTTGGCCATGTTCTGTTATAATCTCCACCTGGCACAGCCAGAAGAGGACTGGCCACCCCACATAGCCTGGTTCCTCTCTAGGTTTCTTCCTAGGTTCTGGCCTTTCTAGGGAGTTTTTCCTAGCCACCGTGCTTCTACACCTGCATTGCTTGCTGTTTGGGGTTTTAGGCTGGGTTTCTGTACAGCACTTTGAGATATCAGCTGATGTACAAAGGGCTATATAAATACATTTGATTTGATTTGATTTAGTACACACAGATCTAAGTAAAGGAATGGAATACGAATATATATATATACTGATATATATATATATATATATGGAGGAGCAATGACAGAGCGGCATAGACTAAGATACAATAGAATAGTACAGAATACAGTATCTACATATGAGATGAGTAATGCATTATTAAAGTGCCATTGTTTAAAGTGACTAGTGATTTCAAGTCTGTATGTAGGCAGCAGCCTCTCTGTGTTAGTGGTGGCTGTTTAACAGTCTGATGGCCTTGAGATAGAAGCTGTTTTTCAGTCTCTCGGTCCCAGCTTTGATGCACCTGTACTGACCTCGCCTTCTGGATGATAGCGGGGTGAACAGGCAGTGGCTCGGGTGGATGTTGTCCTTGATGATTGTTTTTGGCCTTCCTGTGACATCGGGTGCTGTTGTCTTGGCTTTGCTCGAAACATAACACTTTGTATTCAGGACAACACGTTAATTGCTTTGCCACATTTGTTGCAGTATTACTTTAGTGCCTTGTTTACAAACAGGATGTATGTGTTTCGGAATATTTTTTATTCTGTACAGGCGTCCTTCTTTTCAGTCACAAATCTGTGTTTGAAATTTACTGCTCGACGGAGGGACCGTACAGATATAATAGTATGTGTGGGGGGGTTACAGAGATGAGGTAGTCATTCAAAAAATCATGTTAAACACTATATTTGTACACTGTGAGTCCATGAAACTTATTATGTGACTCGAGCAAACGTTTACTCCTGAACTTATTTAAGCGTTTCCATAACAACGGGGTTGAATAATTATTGACTTAAGAAAGACATGTCAGCTTTTCATTTGAAATACATTTGTTAACATTTCTAAAAAAACAAACATTGTAGAGTATTGTGTTTAGGACAGTGACACAAAATCTCAATTTAATCCATTTTGAATTCAGGCTGTAAAATGTTGCAATAGGTCAAGGGGTGTGATTACTTCCTGATTACTTCCTGATTACTTCCTGATTACTTCCTGAAGGCTCTGTATGGTGTCCTGTAAGGACCCTGATCAAAAGGGGTGTGATTACTTCCTGATTACTTCCTGATTACTTCCTGATTACTTCCTGAAGGCTCTGCATGGTGTCCTGTAAGGACCCGGATCAAAAGGGGTGTGATTACTTCCTGAAGGCTCTGTATGGTGTCCTGTAAGGACCCTGATCAAAAGGGGTGTGATTACTTCCTGATTACTTCCTGATTACTTCCTGAAGTCTCTGTATGGTGTCCCGTAAGGACCCTGATCAAAAGGGGTGTGATTACTTCCTGATTACTTCCTGATTACTTCCTGAAGTCTCTGTATGGTGTCCTGTAAGGACCCTGATCAAAAGTGGTGCAGCATTTGATCGTCTGTCTGAGAGGCAAGTTAGTTGCACTTGCAGTTGATAGTGTGTTGATAGCGAGAGAATCAGACCGGACATTGTTATTATCTAGTTATGTACAGTATACTAATAAATTGTGGTAATAACTCATAAATGATCAAATAAATAATACATGTTAATTCATAAATTATGTAATAAATTGTGATGTTAATGTCCACCCAGGGCTGTAATACTGGCCTGATGTTATTGTCTACACAGGGCTGTAATACTGGCCTGATGTTATTGTCTACACAGGGCTGTAATACTGGCCTGATGTTATTGTCTACACAGGACTGTACCTCCTCACAGGTAATACTGGCCACAGCACAGCAGATCGTCAGACTTTCATCCATTACTGTTGTGTCAACTGTGTCAAAAATGATAGCGAGGGATTTGACGTTGGGAAGGTGCTTAAACAACAACTTTACTAGGGGTTTCTTCCTCAGCCGAAAGGAGCATATTTTACTATAGGCTATCAATGGATACAGAGATGGGAAAAAGATGCACACAAATCTCTCTTGTTACATGCACAAGATATTCTAAAAACCAATGTATCAAACATAAAATACAAAATACTTTTGCAAAGTATTGTATCTCGATAAAATACAAGTATTTTGTATTTTCAACCTTTTCAAAATTCTAAATACATTTGCCAGTACACGGCTTCATGTCAAGGTGGTGGGTGTAGCTGGTGTGTTGGAAAGTCAGGCGCAGGAGAGCAGAGATGAGTGGACAAGGCACTTTAATGAGGCAGTTTATGAACAGAACGCAACCGCGTCACAAAAACAAATGCCCTCAGAACAGGTGAGGCAGCACCAAGTACAACAATAACAAGGTTCAAAGTTCAGGCTGTCACAAAGCACGGGTGTAAAATACCAGCCGGTAAGAGTGCCAACCTGACAATAAACAATTACACACACAGACATGGGGGGGGAACAGAGGGTTAAATACATGACATGTAATGAGGGCAATGTAAAACCAGGTTTGTGGGAAAACAAGACAAAACAAATGGAAAATGAAAGATGGATCGACCGGTGACGTCGACCGCGAACACCGTCCCGCACAAGCAGAGAGACCGACTTCGGCGGAAGTTGTGACACTTCACTCCAACAGCATTCTCAGTAATGGTATATATAAAAAAAACAGTTTAGTTGCTATGACTGTGATATGTGGTTGTTATTCTACCTTGGTTAAATGCACTGGCCGAAATGTAAATTATTAAAATGATCAACTGCAAAGCACACTGGGTATTATTATTGGCCTTGTTTTGGGTGCGGAGCTCATTAGAATAATACCCAGTGTTCATTTACATTGTTGTCATTTAGCAGACACTCTCATCACACCATAGTACCATCAGACTTCTGATACCATTGCAGTGTGAAAGGGGGTGACAAAATTGTGAACCGCTATAAAAAAAATATAAAAAAAATAAACATATGTATATATATATATTTTTTTATAGAAAAGTATTTTGTAAATATTAAATTAAAGGTCTGTATGTATCTTGTTATAAAATACATTGTAGTTCGGGACAGTGTAAAAAAAACAACATACTCAAGAGTAGTTAAATACGTATTTAAAATACATGTAACAGAAATAATGCCTATGTCTGAATGTATAGCATGTTCGTTACAATCATTTTGGGGAAATTAAACTACAAAACCATATCCCAGAGAAACTACATTTCCGCACACAAAGCTGAATGACTTCCGGAATGTGACATACACAGGAAGAAGCCAACTCGGCTAGTTGTCAAATTAGCAAACGCTGACTAGCCAGCTAATGTATTGGTGGGAGACCAGTGTCTGTGGTTTTCTGAATAGAGAGCAAATTTGGGTTTTATCATGGTGTTTCCACTGTAGAAAACACTTTAAACGACACCCAAGGGATTTCACCCCACACTTTCCTCTTGTTCGAGCGCATAAACAAGGTAAGGTCAGCTGGCTACCCAGCTAATTGTAGCCATTATCCTCTACTCACTTTTGAGCTGACATAGTTAGCGAAGTGGTGTCCAGTTATACTTATATTTCCTTTACTTATTTTGCCTGGAATCGTAGCTAAGTAGGTCGCTACGTCAGCTAGTTAACCCCCTCAGAACTAGACAGCTAGCTAACCCCCTCAGAAATAGACAGCTAGCTAACCCCCTCAGAACTAGACAGCTAGCTAACCCCCTCAGAACTAGACAGCTAGCGAACCCCCTCAGAACCAGACAGCTAGCTAACCCCCTCAGAACTAGACAGCTAGCTAACCCCCTCAGAACTAGACAGCTAGCTAACTAGCCAGGTTAGCTAACTCTCTTGTTTTGACAACCAGTCAAGTCTACATATCCAACGCTAGCTAAAGGGGGAAGGAATTGGCTAATAATGCATCTTGTTTAGCTGAATTTACTGTGGAATGTCAACCGAACAACAGAGATGTCAGTTTGCTAGCAGTGTTAGCTAGCTTGATAACAGAGCACCTTACTAGGGCTGCTGATTAGGTTGTTTTGGCATTTAACTTTAAAAGCTCTGGTTTCGTCCTCACCGACGACAGTTGCTACTGCCACCAGGGGCAGAGTAGAGAGGTTTCAGAAGTTTGTTTGCCTGTCCTAGCTATCATTCCCTGTCCCTCTCCATCCACCTGTGCCTCCCAAATGGCACCCTATTCCCTACACAGTGCACTACTGTTGACCAGGTCCATAGAGCACAGGTCGAAGTAGTGAATTATAAAGGTATTAGTGCCATTTGGGATGAACACTCATATCCAGGCCCATAGAGCACAGGTCGAAGTAGTGAATCATAAAGGTATTAGGGTGCCATTTGGGATGAACACTCATATCCAGGCCCATAGAGCACAGGTCAAAGTAGTGAATTATAAAGGTATTAGGGTGCCATTTGGGATGAACACTCATATCCAGGCCCATAGAGCACAGGTCGAAGTAGTGAATTATAAAGGTATTAGTGCCATTTGGGATGAACACTCATATCCAGGACCATGGACAGTTGACCTGGCAATTCATTAACCAACTGACTAACTATTTTAAAAGGACCCTGGACAGTTCAGCTGGCAATTCATTAACCAGCTGACTAACACTTTTAAAAGGACCAAGGACAATTCAGCTGGCAATTCATTAACCAGCTGACTAACTATTTTAAAAGGACCAAGGACAATTCACCTGGCAATTCATTAATCAGCTGACTAACCATTTTAAAAGTTGTGTATAAATATATAAACAAAATATGGCAGACAATGTTATAGAAGATTGATCAGTGTGATTGGTGTGTGTGATCTGTGATTGATGGGTCGTTTTCTAGGTGTGAATGACCGACGTGGTGTCCCCCACTGCGCTCAGCGAAGTCCAGCTCCGCCTCCTCTGCCACGATGACATAGGCAGCGTCAAGCTGCTGTGCGGTGATTGGTTCCCCATCGAGTGAGTACTGCGCAACGCGGCCAATAGCAACACAGGATCGTATTGTGTTCACTAGAGAGAGAGCTGAGTGAAACTGTAGTGGTACTTTAACTTGTCTAATAAGAACAGATTTTCACTTTCCATTTCAAAATGCTTTGCTATGTTGAGCCCCACTGAACACAACCCAGGGCACCTGTCGCTCACCTGTCCCCTGTCCTCACCTGTCCCCTGTCCTCACCTGTCCCCTGTCCTCACCTGTCCCCTGTCCTCACCTGTCCCCTGTCCTCACCTGTCACCTGTCCTCACCTGTCCCCTGTCCTCACCTGTCACCTGTCCTCACCTGTCCCCTGGCACCTTAATACAGCTGAAGTCTACATCACCTGTCCTCACCTGTCCCCTGTCACCTTAATACAGCTGTAATCTACAGTACCTGTCCCCTGTCACCTTAATACAGCTGAAATCTACTTCCCCTGTCACCTTAATACAGCTGTAATCTACAGTACCTGTCCCCTGTCATCTGTCCTCACCTGTCCCCTGTCATCTTAAAACAGCTGAAATCTACATCATCTGTCCTCACCTGTCCCCTGTCCTCACCTGTCCCCTGTCCTCACCTGTCACCTGTCCTCACCTGTCCCCTGGCACCTTAATACAGCTGAAGTCTACATCACCTGTTCTCACCTGTCCCCTGTCACCTTAAAACAGCTGAAGACTACCACACCTGTCCTTACCTGTCCCCTGTCACCTTAATACAGCTGAACTCTACATCACCTGTCCTCATCTGTCCCCTGTCACCTTAATACAGCTGAAGTCTACATCACCTGTCCCCTGTCACCTTAATACAGCTGAACTCTACATCACCTGTCCTCACCTGTCCCCTGTCACCTTAATACAGCTGAAGTCTACATCACCTGTTCTCACCTGTCCCCTGTCACCTTAATACAGCTGAAGTCTACATCACCTGTTCTCACCTGTCCTCACCTGTCCCCTGTCACCTTAATACAGCTGAAGACTACATCACCTGTTCTCACCTGTCCCCTGTCACCTTAATACAGCTGAAGTCTACATGACCTTTTCTCACCTGTTCTCACCTGTCCGCTGTCACCTTTATACAGCTGAAGTCTACTCATTCTATTTACCACCTGTACCTACCTTAAGGCATATTAGGCCTATAAGCCATTTAGCGATTCGCTTTTATCCCAAGTGACTTAGACATGCATTTTCCATATGAGTGGCCACAGCAGGAATCTAACCTCTGATCCTCACCTGTCTCCCAAAAGGTACCCAGACTCATGGTATAATGACATCACATCCAACAAGAAGTTCTTCTCCCTCGCCGCCATCTTCAAGGGAGGCATTGTGGGAATGATCGTAGCTGAGATCAAGGGCCGGACCAAAGTACACAGAGAGGTACGGGTGCTGGGGTAGAGATGGTCCTGACTGACAGTACACAGAGAGGTACAGGTGCTGGTGTAGAGATGGTCCTGACTGACTGACAGTACACATAGATGTACAGGTGCTGGGGTAGAGATGGTCCTGACTGACTGACAGTACACATAGAGGTACAGGTGCTGGGGTAGAGATGGTCCTGACTGACTGACAGTACACAGAGAGGTACTGGTGCTGGGGTAGAGATGGTCCTGACTGACTGACAGTACACAGAGTGGTATGGATGCTGGGGTAGAGATGGTCCTGACTGACTGACAGTACACAGAGAGGTACTGGTGCTGGGTAGAGATGGTCCTGACTGACAGTACACAGAGAGGTACGGGTGCTGGGGTAGAGATGGTCCTGACTGACTGACTGACTGTACACAGAGAGGTACAGGTGCTGGGGTAGAGATGGTCCTGACTGACAGTACACAGAGAGGTATGGGTGCTGGGGTAGAGATGGTCCTGACTGACTGACAGTACACATAGAGGTACCGGTGCTGGGGTAGAGATGGTCCTGACTGACTGACAGTACACAGAGAGGTACTGGTGCAGGGGTAGAGATGGTCCTGACTGACTGACAGTACACAAAGTGGTATGGATGCTGGGGTAGAGATCGTCCTGACTGACTGACAGTACACAGAGAGGTACTGGTGCTGGGGTAGAGATGGTCCTGACTGACAGTACACAGAGAGGTACGGGTGCTGGGGTAGAGATGGTCCTGCCTGACTGACTGACTGTACACAGAGAGGTACAGGTGCTGGGGTAGAGATGGCCCTGACTGACAGTACACAGAGAGGTACGGGTGCTGGGGTAGAGATGGTCCTGACTGACTGACAGTACACAGAGAGGTACGGGTGCTGGGGTAGAGATGGTCCTGACTGACAGTACACAGAGAGGTACTGGTGCTGGGGTTGAGATGGTCCTGACTGACTAAAAGTACACAGAGAGGTATGGATGCTGGGGTAGAGATGGTCCTGACTGACTGACAGTACACAGAGAGTTACTGGTGCTGGGGTAGAGATGGTCCTGACTGACAGTACACAGAGAGGTACGGGTGCTGGGGTAGAGATGGTCCTGACTGACTGACTGACTGTACACAGAGAGGTACAGGTGCTCGGGTAGAGATGTTCCTGACTGACAGTACACAGAGAGGTACGGGTGCTGGGGTAGAGATGGTCCTGACTGACTGACAGTACACAGAGAGGTACGGGTGCTGGGGTAGAGATGGTCCTGACTGACAGTACACAGAGAGGTACTGGTGCTGGGGTTGAGATGGTCCTGACTGACTGACAGTACACAGAGAGGTATGGATGCAGGGGTAGAGATGGTCCTGACTGACTGACAGTACACAGAGAGGTACTGGTGCTGGGGTAGAGATGGTCCTGACTGACAGTACACAGAGAGGTACGGGTGCTGGGGTAGAGATGGTCCTGACTGACAGTACACAGAGAGGTACGGGTGCTGGGGTAGAGATGGTCCTGACTGACTGACAGTACACAGAGAGGTACTGGTGCTGGGGTAGAGATGGTCCTGACTGACAGTACACAGAGAGGTACGGGTGCTGGGGTAGAGATGGTCCTGACTGACTGACAGTACACAGAGAGGTACTGGTGCTGGTGTAGAGATGTTCCTGACTGACTGACAGTACACAGAGAGGTACGGGTGGCACCAGATTGATCCTGACTGACTGACAGTACACAGAGAGGTACTGGTGCTGGGGTAGAGATGGTCCTGACTGACAGTACACAGAGAGGTACGGGTGCTGGGGTAGAGATGGTCCTGACTGACTGACAGTACACAGAGAGGTACGGGTGCTGGGGTAGAGATGGTCCTGACTGACTGACAGTACACAGAGAGGTACTGGTGCTGGGGTAGAGATGGTCCTGACTGACAGTACACAGAGAGGTACGGGTGCTGGGGTAGAGATGGTCCTGACTGACTGACAGTACACAGAGAGGTACGGGTGCTGGGGTAGAGATGGTCCTGACTGACTGACAGTACACAGGTACTGGTGCTGGGGTAGAGATGGTCCTGACTGACAGTACACAGAGAGGTACGGGTGCTGGGGTAGAGATGGTCCTGACTGGCTGACTTACAGTACACAGAGAGGTACTGGTGCTGGAGTAGAGATGGTCCTGACTGACTGACAGTACACAGAGAGGTACGGGTGCTGGGGTAGAGATGGTCCTGACTGACTGACAGTACACAGAGAGGTACGGGTGCTGGGGTAGAGATGGTCCTGACTGACTGACAGTACACAGAGAGGTACGGGTGCTGGGGTAGAGATGGTCCTGACTGACTGACAGTACACAGAGAGGTACGGGTGCTGGGGTAGAGATGGTCCTGACTGACTGACAGTACACAGAGAGGTACGGGTGCTGGGGTAGAGATGGTCCTGACTGACTGACAGGACGATTGAACATGGTTTCAGGAGAGATGTCCGTTATAGACTGTGAATGTACCCCATATTGTTGGAAGCTGAATGTATTGACAGACCGTTGTTAGTGGGGTCACATTAAAGTCAGGGTTGGGGTCAATCCCTTTTAAATTTCAGTTCATTCAGGAGGAACACATCCATTCCAATAGTTTTCTATGAGGATCATTTGGAATCTGAAGTTGTATTACTGATAATAACACTGATAATAGTAGTTGTGTTTCCAGTAGTGCCGTTAGTTCCACATCCCTGTCACTCACATTCCTTGGGAACAGTCTGAAATGGAACACACTGACATTCTACATTCTGTTTATAGTCTCCTACTAATTAGACCTGAAACAGCCGTAGGGGGAGAGGAGTGGGAGGTGGGGGGGGACGAGAGTGAGTGGAGGAGGAGGGGACGAGGGGAGAGAAGGAGGGTGAGGAGGGTGGAGAGGAGGAGGAGGGGCGTGGGGATGGAAGGGTGGAGGAGAAAAGGAGGGTGGTAATGGACGAGGGGGCCATGAGGTGGAGAGGAGGAGGGGGGAGGAGGGGTATTGAAGAGTAATGGAGAGAGGTGGAGGGGGTTGTGTTGCTCGGTATACATCTGCAGGATGGAGACATCCTAGCCTCTAGATTTCCTGGTGTTAGTCAGTGTTTATAAGTACTAATAGCTGTGTATAACCTCTCCTCTCTGCAGGATGGAGACCTCCTAGCCTCTAGATTTCCTGGTGTTAGTCAGTGTTTATAAGTACTAATAGCTGTGTATAACCTCTCCTCTCTGCAGGATGGAGACATCCTAGCCTCTAGATTTCCCGTGGACACCCAGGTGGCTTACATCCTGAGTCTGGGCGTGGTGAAGGAGTTCAGGAAACATGGAATAGGTAGGTACACTTAGGGCTGTTGCAGTGACCGTTTTACTGCCACACTGGCGAGTCACGAGTCATGAAGGTCTAGTGGTTAGAGCGTTGGACTAGTAACCCGGAAGGTTGCAAGTTCAAATCCCCGAGCTGACAAGGTACAAAGCTGTTGCAGTGACCGTTTTACTGCCACACTGACGAGTCATGAAGGCAGTCAAATTCCACATGGCCGTGTAGTCACGGTAATTAGGCTTCGCCAAGCTCGGATGCTGATGATGGGGTGGCAGGGTAGCCTAGTGGTTAGAGTGTAGAGGCGGCAGGGTAGCCTAGTGGTTAGAGTGTAGAGGCGGCAGGGTAGCCTAGTGGTTAGGGCGTTGGACTAGTAACCCGGAAGGTTGCAAGTTCAAATCCCCGAGCTGACAAGGTCGTTCTGCCCCTGAACAGGCAGTTAACCCACTGTTCCTAGGCCGTCATTGAAAATAAGAATTTGTTCTTAACTGACTTGCCTAGTTAAATAAAGGTAAAATAAATAAAAAATGGTAGTCTACCAAACTTGCTAACTGCCTGGTACTTCAGCACTCTATTGTCCCTCTAATCACTCTGACATCAATGCAAATGTATTAGAAAAATCGAATCCAATACTTCATGAGTGCCCAAGAGCCCATGTTGCGTATCATTTCTATATTTCCAACCTCTAATAAAAAGAGGAGGATCCCATCAGCTTTCTATAGGCTAGTGCTTTTGCTGTTCGTTAGGCCTACTCATCTAGTTGGCTGATAAAGTGAATGTGGAGAGTTCTTCCAATATCTTCAATATGCACCTCGGAATTGGATAAGGATGCTCGCTCGCAGGTGCGTCCCCGATGTGTCTGTCTTCACTTGTAGCCTGTGAGAAAGACCTTGATCTCGTGACGGAGAGCAATGTGAGTGAGAGATGCTTCGGGTTGCTCAGCACACTCAGGGAGAAGGTCACAACGCAGCACTCCGGGCCACAAAAGGCACAGATATATTTTCTTAGGGTGCGTTATGGCCGCAAAGGGGATGCAGCTGTGAAATACGAGGCATTATCAAGTGCTTGTCAAATTGTGAATGAGAGACTATTGGAGTGTGTACAGCCTGCGCAAACAAACTTAGCAGAGCTCAATGCCTTTTAAAGCAAACATTTTTCAAATCAACATTAGTCTCGTCATACAGCTTTACAATGTATTAAACATCTAAACATATAGCCCAACGTTAGTAGAACAACTAAAGTTACATTAATAACTCTAAATGTATTTATTTATTTTATTTAACTAGGCAAGTCAGTTAAGAACAAATTCTTATTTTCAATGACGGCCTAGGAACAGTGGGTTAACTGCTTGTTCGGGGGCAGAACGACAGATTTGTACCTTGTCAGCTCGGGGATTTGAACTTGCAACCTTCCGGTTACTAGTCCAACGCTCTAACCACTAGGCTACCCTGCCGCCCCAAATGAAGCATATAGGAATTCCTGTTTCTTTAACTGCTCAACACAGAATAGCCGAATGTGCGCACTTCCTTCAAATCGTTTGGAGAAAGTATTTATATTTTATTCAGCTTTGTTCAATTGTGTTCTTCATATTTGAAAATAATATAAGATATTGCCAGGGAATTCTAAGCATGTCTTGTCTGCTGAGTGAACTAGTGTCGCCCACAGCCATATGGCAGAGCCAGATCAGGACCTAACAATAAGGACAACTCAGACTACGCTATTCTGTTCTCCTGAAACATTTTCTTCATATCATGCTCCTTTAGACTTGTCTAAAATAAATAGTTCATTTATTGTGAAGGTGTAGGCTATATTACATGGATTTATTTGACTTTTTAAAATGGCTTGTAGGCTGTGTGTGGGAGCCAGGAGATGCTAAATGTGTTGATGTTAATTAACCTGTCAGTTAACCGTGAGACCGACAGTTATTTGACTTGGCTTGTAGGCTGTGTCACCGGCAGTTATTTGCATGACAATTATCGGCTGACAATTTTGTGGCCGCCACAACCCTAGGTACACTCACAGTCAGTCAGTCAGTCACTCACTCATTCACTCACTCAGTCACACACTCACTCACTCACTCACTCAGTCACTCACTCACTCACTCACTCACTCACTCACTCACTCACTCACTCACTCACTCAGTCAGTCAGTCAGTCAGTCACTCACTCACTCAGTCACTCACTCACTCACTCACTCAGTCACTCACTCACTCACTCACTCACTCACTCACTCACAGTCACTCACTGTCCTGCTACTCTCCTCTTCTCCCCCTCTCAGGCTCCTTGCTGCTGGACAGTCTGAAGGAACACATCTCCACCACGGCTCAGGACCACTGCAAGGCCATCTACCTCCACGTGCTGACAACCAACACCACGGCTATACACTTCTACCACAACAGGTAGGTAGGTAGAGACCTGCTATACACTTCTACCACAACAGGTAGATAGAGACCTGCTATACACTTCTACCACAACAGGTAGGTAGAGACCTGCTATTCACTTCTACCACAACAGGTAGGTAGATACAGTTGAAGTCAGAAGTTTACATACACTTAGGTTGGAGTCATTAAAACTCGTTTTTCAACTACTCCACAAATGTCTTGTTAACAAATTATAGTTTAGGCAAGTTGGTTAGGACATGTACATTGTGCATGACACAAGTAATTTTTCCAACAAGTGTTTAGAGAAATATTATTTCACTTATAATTCACTCTATTACAATTCCAGTGGGTCAGAAGTTCACATAATTTTGTTATTTGCAAATTATGGTGGAAAATAAGTATTTGGTCAATAACAAAAGTTTATCTCAATACTTTGTTATATACCCTTTGTTGGCAATGACAGAGGTCAAATGTTTTCTGTAAGTCTTCACAAGGTTTTCACACACTGTTGCTGGTATTTTGGCCCATTCCTCCATGCAGATCTCCTCTAGAGCAGTGATGTTTTGGGGCTGTTGCTGGGCAACACAGACTTTCAACTCCCTCCAAAGATTTTCTATGGGGTTGAGATCTGGAGACTGGCTAGGCCACTCCAGGACCTTGAAATGCTTCTTACGAAGCCACTCCTTCGTTGCCCGGGCGGTGTGTTTGGGATCATTGTCATGCTGAAAGACCCAGCCACGTTTCATCTTCAATGCCCTTGCTGATGGAAGGAGGTTTTCACGCAAAATCTCACGATACATGGCCCCATTCATTATTTCCTTTACACGGATCAGTCGTTCTGGTCCCTTTGCAGAAAAACAGCCCCAAAGCATGAGGTTTCCACCGCCATGCTTCACAGTAGGTATGGTGTTCTTTGCATGCAACTCAGCATTCTTTGTCCTCCAAACACAACGAGTTGAGTTTTTACCAAAAAGTTATATTTTGGTTTCATCTGACCATATGACATTCTCCCAATCTTCTTCTGGATCATCCAAATGCTCTCTAGCAAACTTCAGAAGGGCCTGGACATGTACTGGCTTAAGCAGGGGGACACGTCTGGCACTGCAGGATTTGAGTCCCTGGCGGCGTAGTGTGTTACTGATGGTAGGCTTTGTTACTTTGGTCCCAGCTCCCTGCAGGTCATTCACTAGGTCCCCCCGTATGGTTCTGGGATTTTTGCTCACCGTTCTTGTGATCATTTTGACCCCACGGGGTGAGATCTTGCGTGGAGCCCCAGATCGAGGGAGATTATCAGTGGTCTTGTATGTCTTCCATTTCCTAAAAATTGCTCCCACAGTTGGTTTCTTCAAACCAAGCTGCTTACCTATTGCAGATTCAGTCTTCCCAGCCTGGTGCTGGTCTACAATTTTGTTTCTGGTGTCCTTTGACAGCTCTTTGGTCTTGGCCATAGTGGAGTTTGGAGTGTGACTGTTTGAGGTTGTGGACAGGTGTATTTTATACTGATAACAAGTTCAAACAGGTGCCATTAATACAGGTAACGAGTGGAGGACAGAGGAGCCTCTTAAAGAAGAAGTTACAGGTCTGTGAGAGCCAGAAATCTTGCTTGTTTGTAGGTGACCAAATACTTATTTCCCACCATAATTTGCAAATAAATACATTTAAAATCCTACAATGTGATTTTCTGGATTTTTGTTTCTCATTTTGTCTGTCATAGTTGAAGTGTACCTATGCTGAAAATTACAGGCCTCTCTCATCTTTTTAAGTGGGAGAACTTGCACAACTGGTTGCTGACTAAATACTTTTTTGCCCCACTGTAGCTACTGGTTGTATATGTGTTTTAAAATGATCATGTAAAAGAAATGAATCCCAACAGAGACTTCACGCAGCATCACTACCTACCTTACTACTACTCCATACGAGGGGTGCTGAAAGATGGGTTCACCTACGTACTGTACATCAACGGAGGCCATCCGCCCTGGACGCTCTTATATCCTTTACTACTGGGGGGGGGGGGGCATCCGCCCTGGACACTCTTATATCCTTTACTACTGGGGGGGGGGGGGATCCACCCTGGACGCTCTTATATCCTTTACTACTGGGGGGGGGGGGGGGGCATCCACCCTGGACGCTCTTATATCCTTTACTACTGGGGGGGGGGGGGGCATCCGCCCTGGACACTCTTATATCCTTTACTACTGGGGGGGGGGGGGGGGCATCCACCCTGGACGCTCTTATATCCTTTACTACTGGGGGGGGGGGGGGGCATCCGCCCTGGACACTCTTATATCCTTTACTACTGGGGGGGGGCATCCACCCTGGACACTCTTATATCCTTTACTACTGGGGGGGGGCATCCACCCTGGACACTCTTATATCCTTTACTACTGGGGGGGGGCATCCACCCTGGACACTCTTATATCCTTTACTACTGGGGGGGGGCATCCACCCTGGACACTCTTATATCCTTTACTACTGGGGGGGGGGCATCCACCCTGGACACTCTTATATCCTTTACTACTGGGGGGGGGGGGGCATCCGCCCTGGACGCTCTTATATCCTTTACTACTGGGGGGGGGGGATCCACCCTGGACGCTCTTATATCCTTTACTACTGGGGGGGGGCATCCGCCCTGGACGCTCTTATATCCTTTACTACTGGGGGGGGGATCCACCCTGGACACTCTTATATCCTTTACTACTGGGGGGGGGCATCCGCCCTGGACGCTCTTATATCCTTTACTACTGGTGGGGGGGGGACAAGTGTGCATCCGCCCTGGACGCTCTTATATCCTTTACTACTGGGGGGGGGGGCATCCACCCTGGACACTCTTATATCCTTTACTACTGGGGGGGGGGGGGCATCCGCCCTGGACACTCTTATATCCTTTACTACTGGGGGGGGGGGCATCCACCCTGGACACTCTTATATCCTTTACTACTGGGG
The DNA here is from genome assembly GCF_057628025.1 of Oncorhynchus mykiss. Classification (NCBI taxonomy): domain Eukaryota; kingdom Metazoa; phylum Chordata; class Actinopteri; order Salmoniformes; family Salmonidae; genus Oncorhynchus; species Oncorhynchus mykiss. Next base: position 79,054,796 of record NC_143034.1, on the reverse strand, counting down.
GGGGGGGGGGGCATCCGCCCTGGACACTCTTATATCCTTTACTACTGGGGGGGGGGCATCCGCCCTGGACACTCTTATATCCTTTACTACTGGGGGGGGGGGGGCATCCGCCCTGGACACTCTTATATCCTTTACTACTGGGGGGGGGGGACAAGTGTGCATCCGCCCTGGACGCTCTTATATCCTTTACTACTGGGGGGGGGGGCATCCACCCTGGACACTCTTATATCCTTTACTACTGGGGGGGGGGGGGGGGGCATCCGCCCTGGACACTCTTATATCCTTTACTACTGGGGGGGGGGGCATCCACCCTGGACACTCTTATATCCTTTACTACTGGGGGGGGGGGGGGCATCCGCCCTGGACACTCTTATATCCTTTACTACTGGGGGGGGGGGACAAGTGTGCATCCGCCCTGGACGCTCTTATATCCTTTACTACTGGGGGGGGGGGGCATCCACCCTGGACACTCTTATATCCTTTACTACTGGGGGGGGGGGACAAGTGTGCATCCGCCCTGGACGCTCTTATATCCTTTACTACTGGGGGGGGGCATCCGCCCTGGACGCTCTTATATCCTTTACTACTGGGGGGGGGCATCCACCCTGGACACTCTTATATCCTTTACTACTGGGGGGGGGCATCCGCCCTGGACGCTCTTATATCCTTTACTACTGGGGGGGGGGGACAAGTGTGCATCCGCCCTGGACGCTCTTATATCCTTTACTACTGGGGGGGGGCATCCGCCCTGGACGCTCTTATATCCTTTACTACTGGTGGGGGGGGACAAGTGTGCATCCGCCCTGGACGCTCTTATATCCTTTACTACTGGGGGGGGGACAAGTGTGCATCCGCCCTGGACGCTCTTATATCCTTTACTACTGGTGGGGGGGGGGGGGCATCCACCCTGGACGCTCTTATATCCTTTACTACTGGTGGGGGGGGGGGGCATCCACCCTGGACACTCTTATATCCTTTACTACTGGTGGGGGGGGACAAGTGTGCATCCGCCCTGGACGCTCTTATATCCTTTACTACTGGTGGGGGGGGGGAGGGCATCCGCCCTGGACACTCTTATATCCTTTACTACTGGTGGGGGGGGGGCAAGTGTGCATCCGCCCTGGACGCTCTTATATCCTTTACTACTGGTGGGGGGGGGGGGGCATCCACCCTGGACGCTCTTATATCCTTTACTACTGGTGGGGGGGGGGAGGGCATCCGCCCTGGACGCTCTTATATCCTTTACTACTGGTGGGGGGGGACAAGTGTGCATCCGCCCTGGACGCTCTTATATCCTTTACTACTGGTGGGGGGGGGGGGCATCCACCCTGGACACTCTTATATCCTTTACTACTGGTGGGGGGGGGGGGGGTGGCATCCGCCCTGGACGCTCTTATATCCTTTACTACTGGGGGGGGGGGGGAGCATCCGCCCTGGACACTCTTATATCCTTTACTACTGGGGGGGATTGGTGGGGTGGGGGGACAAGTGTGCATCCGCCCTGGACACTCTTATATCCTTTACTACTGGGGGGGTGGGGGGGGGATTGGTGGTGGTGGGGGACAAGTGTGCATCCGCCCTGGACACTCTTATATCCTTTACTACTGGGGGGGTGGGGGGGGGGCAAGTGTGTGAGATGTTGTTGATAGTTGGTTTGGGGGGTACAAAGGGGGATGGGGGTAGGAGTCTGAGTGTGTCCATGTGGAGCTCCTGATCTAACTTAGATGTATCACAGCAAGGGGGATGGGGACCTTTGGCAGTCAATATTTATTTGTTTTTATTTGTAATTTAAAAAAATATATTTTTTCCACTTTTTAAATGTGGCGTAGGTTGTGTCGATCAGTGGTAAAATCATCCAAATGAAATCCCTATTTAGAAATGGAAGACGGCAACACGTGAAGACTGTGCACGGGTATGTACACTTCCCCTAGGCGCAATTCTGGAATTCAAGCAGGAAGTGGAGAATTTAATTGGAATTCAAGCCTGAAGTGGAGAATTGAATTGTACCGGGCCACCGCACCGGGTCCCCCGACAGCCCACCGTACCTGGTCCCCCGACAGCCCACCATACCGGGTCCACTGACAGCCCACCGTACCGGGTCCCCCGACAGCCCACCGTACCGGGTCCCCCGACAGCCCACCGTACCGGGTCCCCCGACAGCCCACCGCACCGGGTCCCTCGACAGCCCACCGTACCTGGTCCCCCGACAGCCCACCATACCGGGTCCCCCGACAGCCCACCATACCGGGTCCACTGACAGCCCACCGTACCGGGTCCCCCGACAGCCCACCGTACCGGGTCCCCCGACAGTCCACCGTACCGGGCCAACATATTGTTGGCATTGCCAACGACATTGTTGTCTCTGTCTGGTGTTGACATGTAGTTGCCTCAGTCTGGTGTTGACATGTAGTTGTCTCAGTCTGGTGTTGACATGTAGTTGCCTCAGTCTGGTGTTGACATGTAGTTGTCTCAGTCTGGTGTTGACATCTAGTTGCCTCAGTCTGGTGTTGACATGTAGTTGTCTCAGTCTGGTGTTGACATGTAGCTGACTCAGTCTGGTGTTGACATGTAGCTGACTCAGTCTGGTGTTGACATTTAGTTGACTCGGTCTGGTGTTGACATGTAGTTGCCTCAGTCTGGTGTTGACATGTAGTTGCCTCAGTCTGGTGTTGACATGTAGTTGTCTCAGTCTGGTGTTGACATGTAGTTGCCTCAGTCTGGTGTTGACATGTAGTTGTCTCAGTCTGGTGTTGACATGTAGTTGCCTCAGTCTGGTGTTGACATGTAGTTGTCTCAGTCTGGTGTTGACATGTAGTTGTCTCTGTCTGGTGTTGACATGTAGTTGTCTCAGTCTGGTGTTGACATGTAGTTGTCTCAGTCTGGTGTTGACATGTAGTTGACTCAGTCTGGTGTTGACATGTAGTTGACTCAGTCTGGTGTTGACATGTAGCTGACTCAGTCTGGTGTTGACATGTAGCTGACTCAGTCTGGTGCTGACATGTAGTTGTCTCAGTCTGGTGCTGACATGTAGTTGTCTCAGTCTGGTGTTGACATGTAGTTGTCTCGGTCTGGTGTTGACATGTAGTTGTCTCAGTCTGGTGTTGACATGTAGTTGACTCAGTCTGGTGTTGACATGTAGTTGTCTCAGTCTGGTGTTGACATGTAGTTGACTCAGTCTGGTGTTGACATGTAGTTGTCTCAGTCTGGTGTTGACATGTAGTTGACTCAGTCTGGTGTTGACATGTAGCTGACTCAGTCTGGTGTTGACATGTAGTTGTCTCAGTCTGGTGTTGACATGTAGTTGACTCAGTCTGGTGTTGACATGTAGTTGTCTCAGTCTGGTGTTGACATGTAGTTGACTCAGTCTGGTGTTGACATGTAGCTGACTCAGTCTGGTGTTGACATTCTGAATGATCAAAATGACAGTAAAATGTTCATTGACCAACTGTTCCTCCTCCTTCATGTTTATCCCCTGGGTTTTCTTCCTGGCTTGCCAGCATAAGATCAATTACAAAAACACAGGTATTTAAACAAACTATTCAAAAAAGAAATCCACCTGCAATAAAGCATGCTGGGAAATATGATAATGATGGGCGTGGTTTTGAGAATTCTACTCAACACAGAGTGAAAATGACACAATCACTTCTGGTTATTAACACCAACACTCAGGTCTTTACGACACTGAGTGTTCATTTAACTCCTAAATGAATGGAGAGTGGAATTACACTCTGGTCTTTACAACACTGAGTGTTCATTTAACTCCTAAATGAATGGAGAGGAGAATTACACTCTGGTCTTTACGACACTGAGTGTTCATTTAACTCCTAAATGAATGGAGAGTGGAATTACACTCAGGTCTCTACAACACTGAGTGTTCATTTAACTCCTAAATGAATGGAGAGTGGAATTACACTCAGGTCTCTACAACACTGAGTGTTAATTTAACTCCTAAATGAATGGAATTACTACCTTTTTTAGTGTTTTTGCTTTAGACAGACACACAACAAATGGAGACGGGAATCGAGGTGTAGAAGCACGGTGGCTAGGAAAAACACCCCTAGAAAGGCCAGAACCTAGGAAGAAACCTAGAGAGGAACCAGGCTATGTGGGGTGGGCCAGTCCTCTTCTGGCTGTGCCGGGTGGAGAGGAACCAGGCTATGAGGGGTGGGCCAGTCCTCTTCTGGCTGTACTGGGTAGAGAGGAACCAGGCTATGAGGGGTGGCCAGTCCTCTTCTGGCTGTACTGGGTAGAGAGGAACCAGGCTATGTGGGGTGGCCAGTCCTCTTCTGGCTGTACTGGGTAGATAGGAACCAGGCTCTGAGGGGTGACCAGTCCTCTTCTGGCTGTACTGGGTAGAGAGGAACCAGGCTATGTGGGGTGGGCCAGTCCTCTTCTTGCTGTACTGGGTAGAGAGGAACCAGGCTCTGAGGGGTGACCAGTCCTCTTCTGGCTGTACTGGGTAGAGAAGAACCAGGCTATGTGGGGTGACCAGTCCTCTTCTGGCTGTACTGGGTAGAGAGGAACCAGGCTATGTGGGGTGGCCAGTCCTCTTCTGGCTGTACTGGGTAGAGAGGAACCAGGCTCTGAGGGGTGACTAGTCCTCTTCTGGCTGTACTGGGTAGAGAGGAACCAGGCTATGAGGGGTGGGCCAGTCCTCTTCTGGCTGTACTGGGTAGAGAGGAACCAGGCTCTGAGGGGTGACCAGTCCTCTTCTGGCTGTACTGGGTAGAGAGGAACCAGGCTCTGAGGGGTGACCAGTCCTCTTCTGGCTGTACTGGGTAGAGAGGAACCAGGCTATGTGGGGTGACCAGTCCTCTTCTGGCTGTACTGGGTAGAGAGGAACCAGGCTCTGAGGGGTGGCCAGTCCTCTTCTGGCTGTGCCAGGTGGAGATTATAACAGAACATGGCCAAGATGTTGAAACGTTCCTAGATGACCAGCATGGTTAATAATAGTCATTACAGTAGCCAATACAGATTGAAGTAGAGTATTGAGCATTTCCAGAATGATTTCATGCTGTTCGTATTGAACAGCTTCAACAGCTCTGATATTCACTCGTTGGATTGGTTATATTTAGGATCCTGTTTTACAGCTTTGGCTTGTATGTTTTCATGTGAAAACACATTCCTGAACGTTTTCAGAATGCAGGGGACATTTAAACGTTTACCAGGACTAGTCCCTCTTAGTTTGTTTAGAGTTTGAGGGGGACATCTAGTTTACCAGGACTAGTCCCTCTTAGTTCGTTTAGAGTTTGAGGGGGACATCTAGTTTACCAGGACTAGTCCCTCTTAGTTCGTTTAGAGTTTGATGGGGACATTTAGACGTTTACCAGGACTAGTCCCTCTTAGTTCGTTTAGAGTTTGAGGGGGACATCTAGTTTACCAGGACTAGTCCCTCTTAGTTCGTTTAGAGTTTGAGGGGGACATTTAGACGTTTACCAGGACTAAGTCCCTCTTAGTTCGTTAAGAGTTTGAGGGGGACATCTAGTTTACCAGGACTAGTCCCTCTTAGTTCGTTTAGAGTTTGAGGGGGACATCTAGTTTACCAGGACTAGTCCCTCTTAGTTTGTTTAGAGTTTGAGGGGGACATTTAGTTTACCAGGACTAGTCCCTCTTAGTTCGTTAAGAGTTTAAAAGGGACATTTAGTTTACCAGGACTAGTCCCTCTTAGTTCGTTAAGAGTTTGAGGGGGACATCTAGTTTACCAGGACTAGTCCCTCTTAGTTCGTTTAGAGTTTGAGGGGGACATCTAGTTTACCAGGACTAGTCCCTCTTAGTTCGTTTAGAGTTTGAGGGGGACATCTAGTTTACCAGGACTAGTCCCTCTTAGTTCGTTAAGAGTTTAAAAGGGACATTTAGTTTACCAGGACTAGTCCCTCTTAGTTCGTTTAGAGTTTGAGGGGGACATCTAGTTTACCAGGACTAGTCCCTCTTAGTTCGTTTAGAGTTTGAGGGGGACATTTAGTTTACCAGGACTAGTCCCTCTTAGTTCGTTTAGAGTTTGAGGGGGACATCTAGTTTACCAGGACTAGTCCCTCTTAGTTTGTTTAGAGTTTGAGGGGGACATCTAGTTTACCAGGACTAGTCCCTCTTAGTTCGTTTAGAGTTTGAGGGGGACATCTAGTTTACCAGGACTAGTCCCTCTTAGTTCGTTTAGAGTTTGATGGGGACATTTAGACGTTTACCAGGACTAGTCCCTCTTAGTTCGTTTAGAGTTTGAGGGGGACATCTAGTTTACCAGGACTAGTCCCTCTTAGTTCGTTTAGAGTTTGAGGGGGACATTTAGACGTTTACCAGGACTAAGTCCCTCTTAGTTCGTTAAGAGTTTGAGGGGGACATCTAGTTTACCAGGACTAGTCCCTCTTAGTTCGTTTAGAGTTTGAGGGGGACATCTAGTTTACCAGGACTAGTCCCTCTTAGTTTGTTTAGAGTTTGAGGGGGACATTTAGTTTACCAGGACTAGTCCCTCTTAGTTCGTTAAGAGTTTAAAAGGGACATTTAGTTTACCAGGACTAGTCCCTCTTAGTTCGTTAAGAGTTTGAGGGGGACATCTAGTTTACCAGGACTAGTCCCTCTTAGTTCGTTTAGAGTTTGAGGGGGACATCTAGTTTACCAGGACTAGTCCCTCTTAGTTCGTTTAGAGTTTGAGGGGGACATCTAGTTTACCAGGACTAGTCCCTCTTAGTTCGTTAAGAGTTTAAAAGGGACATTTAGTTTACCAGGACTAGTCCCTCTTAGTTCGTTTAGAGTTTGAGGGGGACATCTAGTTTACCAGGACTAGTCCCTCTTAGTTCGTTTAGAGTTTGAGGGGGACATTTAGTTTACCAGGACTAGTCCCTCTTAGTTCGTTTAGAGTTTGAGGGGGACATCTAGTTTACCAGGACTAGTCCCTCTTAGTTCGTTTAGAGTTTGAGGGGGACATCTAGTTTACCAGGACTAGTCCCTCTTAGTTCGTTAAGAGTTTGAGGGGGACATCTAGTTTACCAGGACTAGTCCCTCTTAGTTCGTTTAGAGTTTGAGGGGGACATTTAGACGTTTACCAGGACTAAGTCCCTCTTAGTTCGTTAAGAGTTTGAGGGGGACATCTAGTTTACCAGGACTAGTCCCTCTTAGTTCGTTTAGAGTTTGAGGGGGACATCTAGTTTACCAGGACTAGTCCCTCTTAGTTTGTTTAGAGTTTGAGGGGGACATTTAGTTTACCAGGACTAGTCCCTCTTAGTTCGTTAAGAGTTTAAAAGGGACATTTAGTTTACCAGGACTAGTCCCTCTTAGTTCGTTAAGAGTTTGAGGGGGACATCTAGTTTACCAGGACTAGTCCCTCTTAGTTCGTTTAGAGTTTGAGGGGGACATCTAGTTTACCAGGACTAGTCCCTCTTAGTTCGTTTAGAGTTTGAGGGGGACATCTAGTTTACCAGGACTAGTCCCTCTTAGTTCGTTAAGAGTTTAAAAGGGACATTTAGTTTACCAGGACTAGTCCCTCTTAGTTCGTTTAGAGTTTGAGGGGGACATCTAGTTTACCAGGACTAGTCCCTCTTAGTTCGTTTAGAGTTTGAGGGGGACATTTAGTTTACCAGGACTAGTCCCTCTTAGTTCGTTTAGAGTTTGAGGGGGACATCTAGTTTACCAGGACTAGTCCCTCTTAGTTTGTTTAGAGTTTGAGGGGGACATCTAGTTTACCAGGACTAGTCCCTCTTAGTTCGTTTAGAGTTTGAGGGGGACATCTAGTTTACCAGGACTAGTCCCTCTTAGTTCGTTTAGAGTTTGATGGGGACATTTAGACGTTTACCAGGACTAGTCCCTCTTAGTTCGTTTAGAGTTTGAGGGGGACATCTAGTTTACCAGGACTAGTCCCTCTTAGTTCGTTTAGAGTTTGAGGGGGACATTTAGACGTTTACCAGGACTAAGTCCCTCTTAGTTCGTTAAGAGTTTGAGGGGGACATCTAGTTTACCAGGACTAGTCCCTCTTAGTTCGTTTAGAGTTTGAGGGGGACATCTAGTTTACCAGGACTAGTCCCTCTTAGTTTGTTTAGAGTTTGAGGGGGACATTTAGTTTACCAGGACTAGTCCCTCTTAGTTCGTTAAGAGTTTAAAAGGGACATTTAGTTTACCAGGACTAGTCCCTCTTAGTTCGTTAAGAGTTTGAGGGGGACATCTAGTTTACCAGGACTAGTCCCTCTTAGTTCGTTTAGAGTTTGAGGGGGACATCTAGTTTACCAGGACTAGTCCCTCTTAGTTCGTTTAGAGTTTGAGGGGGACATCTAGTTTACCAGGACTAGTCCCTCTTAGTTCGTTAAGAGTTTAAAAGGGACATTTAGTTTACCAGGACTAGTCCCTCTTAGTTCGTTTAGAGTTTGAGGGGGACATCTAGTTTACCAGGACTAGTCCCTCTTAGTTCGTTTAGAGTTTGAGGGGGACATTTAGTTTACCAGGACTAGTCCCTCTTAGTTCGTTTAGAGTTTGAGGGGGACATCTAGTTTACCAGGACTAGTCCCTCTTAGTTCGTTTAGAGTTTGAGGGGGACATCTAGTTTACCAGGACTAGTCCCTCTTAGTTCGTTAAGAGTTTGAGGGGGACATCTAGTTTACCAGAACTTGTCCCTCTTAGTTCATTAAGAGTTTGAGTTAGTCTGGAATTGGAGATCAGTTGAAATAAATTATAAATTGAAGAACTGTTATAGAATATTACATTGATGGAATAGAATTGGAATTGAATTTGTGTAATTGATCCCAACCTTGCTACATAAATCCTATAGTCCTTGACGGTCCTCTTGCACTGACTACATCCAACACATTGGCTCGGCCCTGGCCAGCCTCAGTCCCTGCTCGATCCCCCAGAGACTCTACAGACAGGCCCAGTCTCTGCTCCGTAGCCTGATACCCTGGTCCGGCATCGCATCCAAGACTGGTATCCAGTACAGCAGGACCATGTGACAGTACAGGTGTGTATTTGGGAGAGGGGGGGGGGTGTACACGATGTGTTGTAGTTTGACTTTAATTTAACTCAATTCTCTCTTTGTTTCTGTCTTTCTCTCTCTGTCTCCCTACTCTCTCTACCCTCGTTGTTTATCTCTGTCTCTCCCCCCTCTCTCTCTCCTCTCTGTCTCTCTCTCTCCCCACTCTGTTTATCTCTGTCTCTCTGTCTCCCTCTCACCTTCTTTTCTCTCCCCATTTCTGTTTTTCTTCATGGTCTTCCCCTGTGTTCTTCAGAACCCTCTGACCTCATCTGACCCTCCACCACTCGGAACCCTGGAAAGACTGAGGGCTGAGACCCCCCAAACACCAACCAAGCCACCCAGCCACTAAGCCCAGACTCTACAAACCAAGCCACTCAGCCCACCAAACCAAGCCACTCAGCCCACCAAACCAAGCCGCCCAGCCCAGCCCACCAAACCAAGCCACCCAGCCCAGCCCACCAAACCAAGCCGCCCAGTCCAGCCCACCAAACCAAGCCACCCAGTCCAGCCCACCAAACCAAGCCACCCAGCCCACCAAACCAAGCCGCCCAGTCCACCAAACCAAGCCGCCCAGTCCACCAAACCAAGCCGCCCAGTCCACCAAACCAAGCCGCCCAGTCCACCAAACCAAGCCGCCCAGTCCACCACACCAAGCCGCCCAGCCCACCACACCAAGCCTCCCAGCCCACCACACCAAGCCTCCCAGCCCACCACACCAAGCCTCCCAGCCCACCACACCAAGCCTCCCAGCCCAGCCCACCACACCAAGCCTCCCAGCCCACCACACCAAGCCTCCCAGCCCAGCCCACCACACCAAGCCTCCCAGCCCAGCCCACCACACCAAGCCTCCCAGCCCACCACACCAAGCCGCCCAGCCCAGCCCACCACACCAAGCCACCCAGCCCACCACACCAAGCCTCCCAGCCAAGCCCACCACACCAAGCCTCCCAGCCCAGCCCACCACACCAAGCCTCCCAGCCCAGCCCACCACACCAAGCCGCCCAGCCCACCACACCAAGCCGCCCAGCCCACCACACCAAGCCACCCAGCCCACCACACCAAGCCTCCCAGCCCAGCCCACCACACCAAGCCTCCCAGCCCAGCCCACCACACCAAGCCTCCCAGCCCACCACACCAAGCCTCCCAGCCCACCACACCAAGCCTCCCAGCCCACCACACCAAGCCGCCCAGCCCACCCCACCACACCAAGCCACCCAGTCCACCACACCAAGCCACCCAGCAAGCTACACACCACTGTCAGTAGCTGCCCTCCACTCTACTGTCAGTAGCTGCCCTCCACTCTACTGTCTGAGCCAGTGGTGTAGTGGAGGGTCAACACATGTAGACTCCGGTCACTCTGAATTGAAATATAGGGATTGAATGTTACCTTTTTCACTGGAATGGTGTGGACTGGGTTACGATTCAGTAGGATTGGGATCGACTCTGGGTTCAACTGGACCGGGGTTACGATTCAGTAGGATTGGGATCGACTCTGGGTTCAACTGGACTGGGTTACGATTCAGTAGGATTGGGATCGACTCTGGTTTCAACTGGACTGGGTTACGATTCAGTAGGATTGGGATCAACTCTGGGTTCAACTGGACTGGGTTACGATTCAGTAGGATTGGGATCAACTCTGGTTTCAACTGGACTGGGTTACGATTCATTAGGATTGGGTTCAACTCTGGTTTCAACTGGACCGGGGTTACGATTCAGTAGGATTGGGATCAACTCTGGTTTCAACTGGACTGGGTTACGATTCAGTAGGATTGGGATCAAATCTGGTTTCAACTGGACCGGGGTTACGATTCAGTAGGATTGGGATCAACTCTGGGTTCAACTGGACTGGGTTACGATTCAGTAGGATTGGGATCGACTCTGGTTTCAACTGGACTGGGTTACGATTCAGTAGGATTGGGATCGACTCTGGGTTCAACTGGACTGGGTTACGATTCAGTACGATTGGGATCGACTCTGGGTTCAACTGGACTAGGTTACGATTCAGTAGGATTGGGATCAACTCTGGTTTCAACTGGACTGGGGTGAGATTCAGTAAGATTGGGGTCAACTCTGGTTTCAACTGGACCCGGGTGAGATTCAGTAGGATTGGGATCAACTCTGGGTTCAACTGGACCGGGGTGAGATTCAGTAGGATCGGGTTCAACTCTGGGTTCAACTGGACTAGGTTACGATTCAGTAGGATTGGGATCAACTCTGGTTTCAACTGGACTGGGTTACGATTCATTAGGATTGGGTTCAACTCTGGTTTCAACTGGACCGGGGTTACGATTCAGTAGGATTGGGATCAACTCTGGTTTCAACTGGACTGGGTTACGATTCAGTAGGATTGGGATCAAATCTGGTTTCAACTGGACCGGGGTTATGATTCAGTAGGCTTGGGGTCAACTCTGTTTTCAGTTCAGACAATTTGAAATGCTCCTTGTCAATAGTCAGAATCCACATAGAAAAAATAATTTGTTATTTCAATACAATCATTGAAATCCTGAATCCTGAGTTGAGGTCAGCGCTCACACTTTCACACAAATCTTCCATTGACATCAACGTATGATCTACACAGAAGTCTACTTTTTAAGTGTGCACAGAGATCTCAAGGACTAGGATTCCTCCCAGACTGACTTTGGGTTCACTTTGGGTCCGATTCAGACTTGAGATGAGTAGTCTTACAGTAAATCATTTATTTTTGTTTTACTGACGTCCACGTTTAGTAAAACTCAAGTCTGAATTGTGACCTTCCTGACCTAATTTTGATCTGAAATGGGTTTTGACCCGAAACCCTGCTGTCTGTCTGTCTGTCCCCTTTCAGGGCTGTCTGTCATTCTGCTGCTCACGTAGACAACCAGACAGTCTGGTTTTAATCCAGATGTTTAACATAGCTGACATTTAGTTTTGTATGTCTGCCTGTTTCTATTAAGAGATTAAAAAATATAACATGGTAGAAGTTGCTCTCTCTGTGAGATTCCCCCAATAACACAAATATATATATGTGTGGGTGTAGTGTGTGTCTAGTCAAATGCAGTGCACTATATAGGGAATAGGGTGCTATTTGGGACTCAGCCGAGGTGTAGTTAAGACCGTTTCTAGATAATGTTTTAAAGAGGAGCACTGTGTTGTTTAGGGTTACAGAATTCCTCTATCTTTCCCAACACTCCCAAAGTTTTCCAGAAGTCCTCTATCTTTCCCAACACTCTCAAAGTTTTACAGAATTCCTCTATCTTTCCCAACACTCCCAAAGTTTTCCAGAAGTCCTCTATCTTTCCCAACACTCCCAAAGTTTTACAGAAGTCCTCTATCTTTCCCAACACTCCCAAAGTTTTCCAGAAATCCCGGTTGGACGATTCCTGGAATGACGACCGGATAAGCAGGAAATACGGGAATCGTCCAACTAGGATTTGTTAAATACCATGGAACTTTGAGAAGGTTTACGGAGTTTTTGCAACGCTACTAGGTGTCTAGATGACATCTTTAAACAGGAGGGTGTATTGAGGTAATACTGTAGTGTTGATGGCACCGGTTAACTGACCAGTCTGATTTTAGGGAGAAACAACTCACTCTGGACACAGATCCAGTTAACTGACCAGTCTGATTTTTAGGAAGAAACGACTCACTCTGGACACAGATCCAGTTAACTGACCAGTCTGATTTTAGGAAGAAACGACTCACTCTGGACACGGATCCGGTTAACTATCCAGTCTGATTTTTAGGAAGAAACAACTCAGTCTGGACACAGATCCAGTTAACTGACCAGTCTGATTTTTAGGAAGAAACGACTCACTCTGGACACAGATCCAGTTAACTGACCAGTCTGATTTTAGGAAGAAACGACTCACTCTGGACACAGATCCAGTTAACTGACCAGTCTGATTTTAGGAAGAAACGACTCACTCTGGACACAGATCCAGTTAACTGACCAGTCTGATTTTTAGGAAGAAACGACTCACTCTGGACACAGATCCAGTTAACTGACCAGTCTGATTTTAGGAAGAAACGACTCACTCTGGACACAGATCCAGTTAACTGACCAGTCTGATTTTAGGAAGAAACAACTCACTCTGGACACAGATCCAGTTAACTGACCAGTCTGATTTTAGGAAGAAACAACTCACTCTGGACACAGATCCAGTTAACTTACCAGTCTGATTTTAGGAAGAAACAACTCACTCTGGACACAGATCCAGTTAACTGACCAGTCTGATTTTTAGGAAGAAACGACTCAGTCTGGACACAGATGCTAAATTGAGATGTATTCTCATCAATAGCAGCATTAGTCACATTTTTATAGTGCAAAAGCAATGTGCAAAAATGTACGGTTAAAATCTGGAAGTTGGATTTCACTTAACACTTTTCTTCAATGTGTGTTTATAAAGAGACGTCTGTTAGGGCATCGCTCAGTTTACTGAACTCTGGTGAGGCAATCGCCTCTTTTATAACGCGTATTGTTGAAGAAAAGTTTTCAAATTAAATCTCACTGCGAGATTATAATGAGGTTTACTGTCATTTTTTTTCAATTTTCCACAATGTTTTTTTTTTTTTTGCGCTGTGAAAATAGGAACCGTTAATCAGGGTCTGGGAACCTTCCCCTGTTGATGAAATGGAAACAGAGTGGGTCTCGTAGAAACTGTCTGAACCCCTAACGGCATCCAGTTCCCGAATTAGTCCACTACTTTTGACCACAAACCAATGTAGAGCTCTGGTCAACAAGTAATGCGCTTATATAGGGAATAGGGTGCCATTTGGGATTGAGACACTATTGTTCAACTGAAAATATAATTTGATCAGGAGGTCTTTTAAATGTTTTTATTGTGTCCGACAGCCTTCATCCAAAACGGGGATGTGCACGCAGGTATACGTTTGTGTCTTAAGAGTCAGTGTGAGTTTGTCCCAAATGGCACCCTATTCCCTACGTAGTGCACTACTACAGTAACCACAGAGGGTTTAGCCAATCAGAGCTCTGGTTGAAAGTAGTGCACTACTACAGTAACCACAGAGGGTTTAGCCAATCAGAGCTCTGGTTGAAAGTAGTGCACTACTACAGTAACCACAGAGGGTTTAGCCAATCAGAGCTCTGGTTGAAAGTAGTGCACTACTACAGTAACCACAGAGGGTTTAGCCAATCAGAGCTCTGGTTGAAAGTAGTGCACTACCACAGTAACCATAGAGGGTTTAGCCAATCAGAGCTCTGGTTGAAAGTAGTGCACTACTACAGTAACCACAGAGGGTTTTGCCCATCAGAGCTCTGGTTAAAAGTAGTGCACTATATAGGGAACAGGGATCCATTTGGGGAGTAGTTCATCTGGTTGTAGGTAGTGTAAATACAAAATATATAATGTCCTTTTTTTCCCCACAGCAGAAGAATGGATGTTTTAAAAAAAAACGTGCATCTTGAGCTGCTTTTCTATTTAATATATATTTAAAATGTTGTGCTGATTTCTTTCTGTTGATGTGTTGTCTTCTATGTGGACAGGGACAGGAAAGAGACCTTTGGTTTGTTAAATACGTCTTTTCACTACGTCTTGCCTTCAGTTTTTTTTCAATAAGTTTTTTTTTTTTTTTCCTTCAATAAGGGACAACCTTTGTATCGTTACAGCTGATTTGACTAGAACTTCAAATGGATCCTTTTCTCCGTTGTGAATGAGAAACCACTTCTTCAAGGTCACCTGCAGCCTTGATTCCAATACATCTTTTTATACAGAGCAACGTATGACAGTTCAGATGGGGACGACTAGACATGGTGACGCAGAAAACACATTACCTGGATCCAGTAGCAAATTAATGTTTTAATTAATGTGTTAAAGAAATAAATCGCTTTTCTATCATGTTAGAGGTTACCAGGGTTGGGGGTCCAAATCACTTTTCTATCATGTTAGAGGTTATCAGGGGTCGGGGGTCAAAATCACTTTTCTATCATGTTAGAGGTTACCAGGGGTCGGGGGTCAAAATCACTTTTCTATCATGTTAGAGGTTACCAGGGGTCGGGGGTCAAAATCACTTTTTAAATTCCAGTCAATTGAGAATGTTCACTGACATTCCAGTTCCAACTGTCATCAATGCCTTTCAATAAAGAACATTTGGAATTCGGTTTACTTAGTGAATTGAAATGGAGCTCCACCCTGATCGCTATATTACTGTGTATACTGATAGGTGCACTACGTACGCTGGACAACCCTTTTCCCCAACCAATGGTAGAACTGTTGTGGCGCCCTCTGCTGTTTTAATGGAAGTAGTGCAGTCTAATGTCCCCCCGACTTCACGTCTTCACACACCTGGGTCGTGTTCATTAGTAGCACACCTTAGCGGGGGAAAAAAACGCTTTACACAACGGAACACGAGCGTTTTCTTATTAGACATGTTCAGGTAGTCTCTCCTCGTTTCAGCCTGTTTGATTCCGTTTGATTCCTAATGAATCACCTGTTCTGTGGTGTATTCATTCTGTTTGATTCCTAATGAATACGACCCTGTTCTGTGGTGTATTCATTCTGTTTGATTCCCAATGAATCACCTGTTCTGTGGTGTATTCATTCTGTTTGATTCCTAATGAATATGACCCTGTTCTGTGGTATATTCATAGTCTAGTTTCCTGCTTCTGGTTTAGTTTGAATAAGACCATGTCCTGTTTCCTGCGTCTGGTTTAGTTTGAATACGACCATGTCCTGTTTCCTGTTTCCTGCGTCTGGTTTAGTTTGAATACGACCATGTCCTGTTTCCTGTTTCCTGCGTCTGGTTTAGTTTGAATAAGACCATGTCCTGTTTCCTGCGTCTGGTTTAGTTTGAATACGACCATGTCCTGTTTCCTGGTTTAGTTTGAATACGACCATGTCCTGTTTCCTGTTTCCTGTATCTGGTTTAGTTTGAATACGACCATGTCCTGTTTCCTGGTTTAGTTTGAATATGACCATTTCCTGTTTCCTGTATCTGGTTTAGTTTGAATACGACCATGTCCTGTTTCCTGGTTTAGTTTGAATACGACCATGTCCTGTTTCCTGTATCTGGTTTAGTTTGAATACGACCATGTCCTGTTTCCTGTTTCCTGGTTTAGTTTGAATACAACCATGTCCTGTTTCCTGTTTCCTGGTTTAGTTTGAATACAACCATGTCCTGTTTCCTGGTTTAGTTTGAATACGACCACGTCCTGTTTCCTGTTTCCTGTATCTGGTTTAGTTTGAATACAACCATGTCCTGTTTCCTGTTTCTTGGTTTAGTTTGAATACAACCATGTCCTGTTTCCTGTTTCCTGCGTCTGGTTTAGTTTGTGATTTCCTACATCCGGTACCTTACTTGTGTTGATTTCAGAACGTCTTCACAGCTCCTGTTCCTCTGGTTTATAATCATCACATGTTATCATCAGACATACATTCTCTCTCTCACACACACACACACACACACACACACACACACACACACACACACACACACACACACACAAGCCCCAATGTTAAACGTTTGTACCAACAGCACAGATGAAAATAAATGACTTTACAATGTCATGCTGTGGGTCCCTTGATTGAGTGTTTTGTTTGTTAGGACACGTTAGTGTTTTGTTTGTTAGGGCACATTATTGTTTTGTTTGTTAGGGCACATTATTGTTTTGTTTGTTAGGGCACGTTAGTGTTTTGTTTGTTAGGGCACATTATTGTTTTGTTTGTTAGGACATGTTAGTGTTTTGTTTGTTAGGGCAGGTTAGTGTTTTGTTTGTTAGGGCAGGTTAGTGTTTTGTTTGTTAGGACATGTTAGTGTTTTGTTTGTTAGGGCAGGTTAGTGTTTTGTTTGTTAGGGCAGGTTAGTGTTTTGTTTGTTGGGACACGTTAGTGTTGTTTGTTGGGACACGTTAGTGTTTTGTTTGTTGGGACACGTTAGTGTTGTTTGTTGGGACACGTTAGTGTTTTGTTTGTTGGGACACATTAGTGTTGTTTGTTAGGACACGTTAGTGTTTTGTTTGTTAGGGCATGTTGGAGTGTTTTGTACAGATATCATGCTTGCAAACAAATTCTAGAGTTCACAAACCATATTAATATTAGATTGCCTTTTGTTTTATAAATAATGTCTTGTTACATTTAACGATGTTATGATGGTCATTTCCTTAGTAGTTGATGTCAGAGATCAGTATGTGGGGGAAGTGGGTGTTCAGGATGATAGATGAGTTTCCCCTCTAGTAATTACCAGGAGCCCCCCCCCCAATTGTATGAGGAAAATCACCACTTCCCCAAACAGAAGCAAACGGGATGTCCAATAAAAACTCATTGTCTTTGCAAGACATTTTTACTACGGTGTGCACAAATGACTACATCACAGGTTAGTCCCTCCCCGGTTTTGGCCTGTTGGCTTCCGTTTGGTTCCTAGTGAATACCACCCACTTGTAGTCCACAGTCTATTCCTGTAATGGTGTTTCTACTGTTGTAGTCCACAGGGTAACAGTCTATTCCTGTAATGGTGTTTCTACTGTTGTAGTCCACAGGGTAACAGTCTATTCCTGTAATGGTGTTTCTAGTGTTGTAGTCCACAGGGTAACAGTCTATTCCTCTAATGGTGTTTCTAGTGTTGTAGTCCACAGGGTAACAGACTATTCCTCTACTAGTTTTATTTAACTAGGCAAGTCAGTTAAATATTAGGGGACTGGGCAAACTGTTACCCTAATGGAAGGTTAAAGCTGGGTTGTTTGACCTGGGTAGGACGTCATTGTAAATAAGAGTTTGTTCTTAACTGACTTGCCGAGTTAAATAAAGGTTAAATTTAAAAAATACAGACGGTGTAAAAATCTGGCATGTGTCTGTAATGTAGTGAGGCAGGAACTCGACCAATGGCCTGGCAATCTGTTCCTAGATCTTTCGGTAAAAGTCAATCCTTTACTGTAAAGTCATGTTGCGTTGACTTTTGCACTTGGAGACAATTGTTTTTGTCGTCCTAACGTGCCGCATGGAGAGCTGGACGATCAATATCGAGTGCTACTAAAATCGTGTATCTCCGTTGTGGAGGTTTTAGATTCAGATCTCTTCGGGTTACGCTCACGAGGAGCCTACTCCACGATGACGTCATCGCTAGATGGGTCCCGCCCATCGGGACTCGCACTGAAACGAACGGAGAAACAAACCCAGCGTCACTGCTGTCGTGTACTTCACACGTCCTGTCTATTCTCCCAAATAACTATTTTGTTGTGAGAAAAGGTTACGAATTGATTGATTCCAATCTCAGACTGCAGGGAGTCCGTTTGTATCCATTACCTGCTGCTCGACCTCAAAAGGAAAGTGTTTTTGTTTCCTCCACGGAAAAGTTCGGAAAAGGTGAGTGGTGACGCGCTTCACTTCAGAGCCTTGCGCAAACATGATTGATTCATTAACGCCATTCATATCATGCGTACAGCATTTATATCGTACAGCATTTATAAACAGTTACGCTGTTAGCCTACATTATTGACACAGTCGAATGAAAAATCAGTGCAGTCGCTCGATACAATCAAAATAACTGTAGTTGGCTGTTTTACTATAGATGTTTCATAATTACGTCTAAATCATACCCATTCATGATTAACTGATGAGGATTCAAAACGAAGTGAAGCATATTTGTATTTATTTAAATATTTGTAGTTGGAAGTTAGGGCGGGAGTGGGTTGCGTGGGGGCGGGTAGTTTAGGGGGGAGGGGGTTTGCATGCGTGTTAAGAGTCAAGGACTGGTGTAAATCACAGTTTCCTTCTGTTCAGTGTTGTCAGTATGAATGGTTCTAGAAGGCTAGTGTTCTGTTGTCAATATGAATGGTTCTAGAAGGCTAGTGTTCTGTTGTCAATATGAATGGTTCTAGAAGGCTAGTGTTCTGTTGTCAATATGAATGGTTCTAGAAGGCTAGTGTTCTGTTGTCAATATGAATGGTTCTAGAAGCCTAGTGTTCTGTAGACTAGTGTTCTGTGCTAATGGTCCCTAGTGGGCAATAAAATGAAAGTAGGAGGACAGAGAGGGGGATATTAGGAGGAGAGAGACAGAGAGGGAGGATATTAGGAGGAGAGAGACAGAGAGGGAGGATATTATGAGGAGAGAGACAGAGAGGGAGGAGAGAGACAGAGAGGGAGGATATTAGGAGGAGAGAGACAGAGAGGGAGGAGAGAGACCGAGAGGGAGTATATTGGGAGGAGAGAGACAGAGAGGGAGGGAGGATATTAGGAGGAGAGAGACCGAGAGGGAGTATATTGGGAGGAGAGAGACAGAGAGGGAGGATATTAGGAGGAGAGAGACAGAGAGGGAGGATATTAGGAGGAGAGAGACCACTCCAAGGTCTGGGAATGGGGAAGTAGATGTGTGTCTCCCACTCCAAGGTCTGGGAATGGGGAAGTAGATGTGTGTCTACCACTCCAAGGTCTGGGAATGGGGAAGTAGATGTGTGTCTACCACTCCAAGGTCTGGGAATGGGGAAGTAGATGTGTGTGTGTGTGTGGGTAGGTCTAAGCATCATAGAAATTGTGTTACTAGATCCGTACAGTAAATCCTCTGTGTTTCTCCGGGTAAATGACAGACAGTCCTGTGTGTGTGCCCTAAATGGCACCCTAATCCCACCATAGTGCCCTCTGGACTGGAGCCGTATGGGCCCTGGTCAAGTAGTGTAAAACAGAGAGAATAGGCTGCTATTTAGGACACAGTCCTGGGAACCTTGCCTTTGTACAGTATTATGACTGCTCACTCACACTGTGTGTGTGTGTGTATAACACACTTGCTGTATTATCATATAATTTCAGCTGTTTGTGAATGTGATATTAGGAACCATTAATGTTTAGAAGGATCTTGACAGAGTAGAAGTGTTAGAAGGATCTTGACAGAGTAGAAGTGTTAGAAGGATCTTGACAGAGTAGAAGTGTTAGAAGGATCTTGACAGAGTAGAAGTGTTAGAAGGATCTTGACAGAGTAGAAGTGTTAGAAGGATCTTGACAGAGTAGAAGTGTTTTTTTATTAAAGGTATTGAGGTACAATGTGGACGGACGGAAGACAGACAGACAGAGAGACATGAAGTCAGACAGAGAGACATGAAGTCAGACAGACAGACAGACAGAGAGACATGAAGTCAGACAGACAGACAGAGAGAGAGACATGAAGTCAGACAGACAGAGTGTTAGTGTCTTTTCTGTGTTTTCTTAGAGAGCACTATGAGTTTGCTACTTCCCTCCAGACTCCCGCTGTGTGTGTTGTTGAAAAGGCACAAAGACATAGACACATTAGCTGTTACCCTCTCTGTTGTTGACCAGGCTCAAAGACATAGATAGACACATTAGCTGTTACCCTCTCTGTTGTTGACCAGGCTCAAAGACATAGACACATTAGCTGTTACCCTCTCTGTTGTTGACCAGGCACATAGACATAGACACATTAGCTGTTACCCTCTCTGTTGTTGACCAGGCACAAAGACATAGACACATTAGCTGTTAGCCTCTCTGTTGTTGAACAGACACATTAGCTGTTAGCCTCTCTGTTGTTGAACAGACACATTAGCTGTTAGCCTCTCTGTTGTTGAACAGACACATTAGCTGTTAGCCTCTCTGTTGTTGAACAGACACATTAGCTGTTAGCCTCTCTGTTGTTGAACAGACACATTAGCTGTTAGCCTCTCTGTTGTTGACCAGGCACAAAGACATAGACACATTAGCTGTTAGCGCCTCTGTTGTTGAACAGACACATTAGCTGTTAGCCTCTCTGTTGTTGAACAGACACATTAGCTGTTAGCCTCTCTGTTGTTGAACAGACACATTAGCTGTTAGCCTCTCTGTTGTTGAACAGACACATTAGCTGTTAGCCTCTCTGTTGTTGAACAGACACATTAGCTGTTAGCCTCTCTGTTGTTGAACAGACACATTAGCTGTTAGCCTCTCTGTTGTTGAACAGACACATTAGCTGTTAGCCTCTCTGTTGTTGACCAGGCACAAAGACATAGACACATTAGCTGTTAGCGCCTCTGTTGTTGAACAGACACATTAGCTGTTAGCCTCTCTGTTGTTGAACAGACACATTAGCTGTTAGCCTCTAGCTCCTGTCAGCCTGGCGATAGTGTTATGAAACTATTATCTATAGCGATGCATGATATATTATGAACATATCGGTATCGGACGATATTAGCTAAAAAAAAATGCCAACGTCGGTACATTGACGCCCCGGACGACGCTGGGCCAATTGTGCGCCGCCCTATGGGACTCCCAATCACGTCCGGATGTGATACAGCTTAGATTCGAACCAGGGACTGTAGTGACGCCTCTTGCTGCACAGAGATGCAGTGCCTTAGACCTCTGTGTACATGCTAACTATTTAACTGTTCTAGAATGCTTAATATATACACAGGGTACCAGTACAGAGTCAATGATAACTTGGTTATATACACAGGGTACCAGTACAGAGTCAATGCTAACTTGGTTATATACACAGGGTACCAGTACAGAGTCAATGATAACTTGGTTATATACACGGGGTACCAGTACAGAGTCAATGATAACTTGGTTATATACACGGGGTACCAGTACTGAGTCAATGATAACTTGGTTATATACACAGGGTACCAGTACAGAGTCAATGATAACTTGGTTATATACGCGGGGTACCAGTACAGAGTCAATGATAACTTGGTTATATACACAGGGTACCAGTACAGAGTCAATGATGACTTGGTCATATACACGGGGTACCAGTACTGAGTCAATGATAACTTGGTTATATACACAGGGTACCAGTACAGAGTCAATGATAACTTGGTTATATACACAGGGTACCAGTACAGAGTCAATGATAACTGGATGGCAGTCTGTCTGTGGTACTCGGTGATGTTTTGGATTTGCTACAAACACAAAACGTTGTAATCAGGACGTAACGTACCGTTCTTTGCCACATTATTTGCAGTTTTACTTTAGTACTTTATTACAAACAGGATGTAAGTTTTGGAATATTGTTATTCTGTAACAGGCTTCCCTTCTTTTCACTCTGTCAATTAGGTTAGTGTTGTGGAGTAACTACACTGTTGTTGATCCCATCCTCAGTTTTCTCCCGTCACAGCCATTAAACTCTGTAACTGTTTTAAAGTCACCATTGACCTCATGGTGAAATCACTGAGTGGTTTCCTTCCTCTCCGGCAACTGAGTTAGGAGGGACGCCTGTATCTTTGTAGTGTCTGGGTGTGTTGGTACACTATCCGAAGTGTAATTAATAACTTCACCATGTTCAAAGGGGTTTTTAATAACTGTTTTGTTTTGCAAGGCAGTGGAAAACCTCCCTGGTCTTTGTGGTTGAATCTGTGTTTGTAATTCACTGCTTGACTGAGGGACCTTGCTGATAGTTGTATACTGGGGTACAGAGATGAGGTAATCATTAAAAACATTATGTTAAACACTATTATTGGACACATAGTGAGTCCATGCAACTTATGTCACTTGTAGCGCAAATGTTTACTCCTGAAATTATTTAGGCGTTTCCATAACAACGGGGTTGAATACTTATTGACTCAAGACATTTATGCATTTATTTGTTAACATTTCTGTCTGACCCGGCCTGGTATAGAGGTCCTGGATGGCAGTCTGTCTGACACCGCCTGGTATAGAGGTCCTGGATGGCAGTCTGTCTGACCCGGCCTGGTATAGAGGTCCTGGATGGCAGTCTGTCTGACACCGCCTGGTATAGAGGTCCTGGATGGCAGTCTGTCTGACCCGGCCTGGTATAGAGGTCCTGGATGGCAGTCTGTCTGACCCGGCCTGGTATAGAGGTCCTGGATGGCAGTCTGTCTGACCCGGACTGGTATAGAGGTCCTGGATGGCAGTCTGTCTGACCCGGCCTGGTATAGAGGTCCTGGATGGCAGTCTGTCTGACCCGGCCTGGTATAGAGGTCCTGGATGGCAGTCTGTCTGACCCGGCCTGGTATAGAGGTCCTGGATGGCATTCTGTCTGACCCTGCCTGGTATAGAGGTCCTGGATGGCAGTCTGTCTGACCCGGCCTGGTATAAAGGTTCTGGATGGCAGTCTGTCTGACCCGGCCTGGTATAGAGGTTCTGGATGGCAGTCTGTCTGACACCGCCTGGTATAGAGGTCCTGGATGGCAGTCTGTCTGACCCGGCCTGGTATAGAGGTCCTGGTTGGCAGTCTGTCTGACACCGCCTGGTATAGAGGTCCTGAATGGCAGTCTGTCTGACACCGCCTGGTATAGAGGTCCTGGATGGCAGTCTGTCTGACACCGCCTGGTATAAAGGTTCTGGATGGCAGTCTGTCTGACCCGGCCTGGTATAGAGGTTCTGGATGGCAGTCTGTCTGACACCGCCTGGTATAGAGGTCCTGGATGGCAGTCTGTCTGACCCGGCCTGGTATAGAGGTCCTGGTTGGCAGTCTGTCTGACACCGCCTGGTATAGAGGTCCTGAATGGCAGTCTGTCTGACACCGCCTGGTATAGAGGTCCTGGATGGCAGTCTGTCTGACACCGCCTGGTATAGAGGTCCTGGACGGCAGTCTGTCTGACTACTGCTGTACAACTTCCACCGCTCCTTGCTTCACACCTTTGCAGGAAGAGTAGAACTAAATAGAACAGAAGGACATTTCTCAGTTTAGTTTTGTTAAAGGGATTTCATCTCCGGTGACTGGGCAGGAAGAGACTTGGGCACTTCCTGATTTATGTTTTCCAGTCCTGTTCCTGGTTTCCTCCCTGAGGATGGTGTGGGAAGGAAGGATAGGGGCGGGGAGAAAGAGAAGGGAAGGGGAGGGGGAGGAGCTGTGTCTCTACCCAGGCTGTGTGTGTGTGTGTGTGTGTGTGTTTTAAGCCGATCCTTAACTATTTAACGTTAATGCCTAAACTTCACCCTAAACACAAAATGTCATGTTTGGAACGACTTCTAAATGTTACGTTTGAGAAATATGGATAAACGTGAGACTGGGACAGCTGATTGGACAAACACAGACCAGAAAGAAATGGAAGGATTCAGTGTTCACTACTAGAACCAGCTGAATCTCCTCCGTTATGTCAACCTGTTGATGTGTTCACTACTAGAACCAGCTGAATCTCCTCCGTTATGTCAACCTGTTGATGTGTTCACTACTAGAACCAGCTGAATCTCCTCCGTTACGTCAACCTGTTGATGTGTTCACTACTAGAACCAGCTGAATCTCCTCCGTTATGTCAACCTGTTGATGTGTTCACTACTAGAACCAGCTGAATCTCCTCTGTTATGTCAACCTGTTGATGTGGTCACTACTAGAACCAGCTGAATCTCCTCCGTTATGTCAACCTGTTGATGTGTTCACTACTAGAACCAGCTGAATCTCCTCCGTTATGTCAACCTGTTGTGGTCACTACTAAAACCAGCTGAATCTCCTCCGTTATGTCAACCACTGGTACAGACTATAATTCAGATGTAGTGTCCTGCTGGTTAGTGTCTAGTCTACACTATTAAACAGGGATTCACTGGTACAGACTATAATTCAGATGTAGTGTCCTGCTGGTTAGTGTCTAGTCTACACTATTACACAGGGATTCACTGGTACAGACTATAATTCAGATGTAGTGTCCTGCTGGTTAGTGTCTAGTATATTAAACAGGGATTCACTGGTACAGACTATAATTCAGATGTAGTGTCCTGCTGGTTAGTGTCTAGTCTACACTATTAAACAGGGATTCACTGGTACAGACTATAATTCAGATGTAGTGTCCTGCTGGTTAGTGTCTAGTCTACACTATTAAACAGGGATTCACTGGTACAGACTATAATTCAGATGTAGTGTCCTGCTGGTTAGTGTCTAGTCTACACTATTACACAGGGATTCACTGGTACAGACTATAATTCAGATGTAGTGTCCTGCTGGTTAGTGTCTAGTCTACACTATTAAACAGGGATTCACTGGTACAGACTATAATTCAGATGTAGTGTCCTGCTGGTTAGTGTCTAGTCTACACTATTAAACAGGGATTCACTGGTACAGACTATAATTCAGATGTAGTGTCCTGCTGGTTAGTGTCTAGTATATTAAACAGGGATTCACTGGTACAGACTATAATTCAGATGTAGTGTCCTGCTGGTTAGTGTCTAGTCTACACTATTAAACAGGGATTCACTGGTACAGACTATAATTCAGATGTAGTGTCCTGCTGGTTAGTGTCTAGTCTACACTATTAAACAGGGATTCACTGGTACAGACTATAATTCAGATGTAGTGTCCTGCTGGTTAGTGTCTAGTCTACACTATTAAACAGGGATTCACTGGTACAGACTATAATTCAGATGTAGTGTCCTGCTGGTTAGTGTCTAGTCTACACTATTAAACAGGGATTCACTGGTACAGACTATACTTCAGATGTAGTGTCCTGCTGGTTAGTGTCTAGTCTACACTATTAAACAGGGATTCACTGGTACAGACTATAATTCAGATGTAGTGTCCTGCTGGTTAGTGTCTAGTCTACACTATTAAACAGGGATTCACTGGTACAGACTATAATTCAGATGTAGTGTCCTGCTGGTTAGTGTCTAGTCTACACTATTAAACAGGGATTCACTGGTACAGACTATAATTCAGATGTAGTGTCCTGCTGGTTAGTGTTTAGTATATTAAACAGGGATTCACTGGTACAGACTATAATTCAGATGTAGTGTCCTGCTGGTTAGTGTCTAGTCTACACTATTAAACAGGGATTCACTGGTACAGACTATAATTCAGATGTAGTGTCCTGCTGGTTAGTGTCTAGTCTACACTATTAAACAGGGATTCACTGGTACAGACTATAATTCAGATGTAGTGTCCTGCTGGTTAGTGTCTAGTCTACACTATTAAACAGGGATTCACTGGTACAGACTATAATTCAGATGTAGTGTCCTGCTGGTTAGTGTCTAGTCTACACTATTAAACAGGGATTCACTGGTACAGACTATAATTCAGATGTAGTGTCCTGCTGGTTAGTGTCTAGTCTACACTATTAAACAGGGATTCACTGGTACAGACTATAATTCAGATGTAGTGTCCTGCTGGTTAGTGTCTACACTATTAAACAGGGATTCACTGGTACAGACTATAATTCAGATGTAGTGTCCTGCTGGTTAGTGTCTAGTCTACACTATTAAACAGGGATTCACTGGTACAGACTATAATTCAGATGTAGTGTCCTGCTGGTTAGTGTCTAGTCTACACTATTAAACAGGGATTCACTGGTACAGACTATAATTCAGATGTAGTGTCCTGCTGGTTAGTGTCTAGTCTACACTATTAAACAGGGATTCACTGGTACAGACTATACTTCAGATGTAGTGTCCTGCTGGTTAGTGTCTAGTCTACACTATTAAACAGGGATTCACTGGTACAGACTATAATTCAGATGTAGTGTCCTGCTGGTTAGTGTCTAGTCTACACTATTAAACAGGGATTCACTGGTACAGACTATAATTCAGATGTAGTGTCCTGCTGGTTAGTGTCTAGTCTACACTATTAAACAGGGATTCACTGGTACAGACTATAATTCAGATGTAGTGTCCTGCTGGTTAGTGTCTAGTCTACACTATTAAACAGGGATTCACTGGTACAGACTATAATTCAGATGTAGTGTCCTGCTAGTTAGTGTCTAGTCTACACTATTAAACAGGGATTCACTGGTACAGACTATAATTCAGATGTAGTGTCCTGCTGGTTAGTGTCTAGTCTACACTATTAAACAGGGATTCACTGGTACAGACTATAATTCAGATGTAGTGTCCTGCTGGTTAGTGTCTAGTCTACACTATTAAACAGGGATTCACTGGTACAGACTATAATTCAGATGTAGTGTCCTGCTGGTTAGTGTCTAGTCTACACTATTAAACAGGGATTCACTGGTACAGACTATAATTCAGATGTAGTGTCCTGCTGGTTAGTGTCTAGTCTACACTATTAAACAGGGATTCACTGGTACAGACTATAATTCAGATGTAGTGTCCTGCTGGTTAGTGTCTACACTATTAAACAGGGATTCACTGGTACAGACTATAATTCAGATGTAGTGTCCTGCTGGTTAGTGTCTAGTCTACACTATTAAACAGGGATTCACTGGTACAGACTATAATTCAGATGTAGTGTCCTGCTGGTTAGTGTCTAGTCTACACTATTAAACAGGGATTCACTGGTACAGACTATAATTCAGATGTAGTGTCCTGCTGGTTAGTGTCTAGTATATTAAACAGGGATTCACTGGTACAGACTATAATTCAGATGTAGTGTCCTGCTGGTTAGTGTCTAGTATATTAAACAGGGATTCACTGGTACAGACTATAATTCAGATGTAGTGTCCTGCTGGTTAGTGTCTAGTCTACACTATTAAACAGGGATTCACTGGTACAGACTATAATTCAGATGTAGTGTCCTGCTGGTTAGTGTCTAGTCTACACTATTAAACAGGGATTCACTGGTACAGACTATAATTCAGATGTAGTGTCCTGCTGGTTAGTGTTTAGTATATTAAACAGGGATTCACTGGTACAGACTATAATTCAGATGTAGTGTCCTGCTGGTTAGTGTCTAGTCTACACTATTAAACAGGGATTCACTGGTACAGACTATAATTCAGATGTAGTGTCCTGCTGGTTAGTGTCTAGTCTACACTATTAAACAGGGATTCACTGGTACAGACTATAATTCAGATGTAGTGTCCTGCTGGTTGGTGTCTAGTCTACACTATTAAACAGGGATTCACTGGTACAGACTATAATTCAGATGTAGTGTCCTGCTGGTTAGTGTCTAGTATATTAAACAGGGATTCACTGGTACAGACTATAATTCAGATGTAGTGTCCTGCTGGTTAGTGTCTAGTCTACACTATTAAACAGGGATTCACTGGTACAGACTATAATTCAGATGTAGTGTCCTGCTGGTTAGTGTCTAGTCTACACTATTAAACAGGGATTCACTGGTACAGACTATAATTCAGATGTAGTGTCCTGCTGGTTAGTGTCTAGTCTACACTATTAAACAGGGATTCACTGGTACAGACTATAATTCAGATGTAGTGTCCTGCTGGTTAGTGTCTAGTCTACACTATTAAACAGGGATTCACTGGTACAGACTATAATTCAGATGTAGTGTCCTGCTGGTTAGTGTCTAGTCTACACTATTAAACAGGGATTCACTGGTACAGACTATAATTCAGATGTAGTGTCCTGCTGGTTAGTGTTTAGTATATTAAACAGGGATTCACTGGTACAGACTATAATTCAGATGTAGTGTCCTGCTGGTTAGTGTCTAGTCTACACTATTAAACAGGGATTCACTGGTACAGACTATAATTCAGATGTAGTGTCCTGCTGGTTAGTGTCTAGTCTACACTATTAAACAGGGATTCACTGGTACAGACTATAATTCAGATGTAGTGTCCTGCTGGTTAGTGTCTAGTATATTAAACAGGGATTCACTGGTACAGACTATAATTCAGATGTAGTGTCCTGCTGGTTAGTGTCTAGTATATTAAACAGGGATTCACTGGTACAGACTATAATTCAGATGTAGTGTCCTGCTGGTTAGTGTCTAGTCTACACTATTAAACAGGGATTCACTGGTACAGACTATAATTCAGATGTAGTGTCCTGCTGGTTAGTGTCTAGTCTACACTATTAAACAGGGATTCACTGGTACAGACTATAATTCAGATGTAGTGTCCTGCTGGTTAGTGTCTAGTCTACACTATTAAACAGGGATTCACTGGTACAGACTATAATTCAGATGTAGTGTCCTGCTGGTTAGTGTCTAGTATATTAAACAGGGATTCACTGGTACAGACTATAATTCAGATGTAGTGTCCTGCTGGTTAGTGTCTAGTCTACACTATTAAACAGGGATTCACTGGTACAGACTATAATTCAGATGTAGTGTCCTGCTGGTTAGTGTCTAGTCTACACTATTACACAGGGATTCACTGGTACAGACTATAATTCAGATGTAGTGTCCTGCTGGTTAGTGTCTAGTCTACACTATTAAACAGGGATTCACTGGTACAGACTATAATTCAGATGTAGTGTCCTGCTGGTTAGTGTCTAGTCTACACTATTAAACAGGGATTCACTGGTACAGACTATAATTCAGATGTAGTGTCCTGCTGGTTAGTGTCTAGTCTACACTATTAAACAGGGATTCACTGGTACAGACTATAATTCAGATGTAGTGTCCTGCTGGTTAGTGTCTAGTCTACACTATTACACAGGGATTCACTGGTACAGACTATAATTCAGATGTAGTGTCCTGCTGGTTAGTGTCTAGTCTACACTATTAAACAGGGATTCACTGGTACAGACTATAATTCAGATGTAGTGTCCTGCTGGTTAGTGTTTAGTATATTAAACAGGGATTCACTGGTACAGACTATAATTCAGATGTAGTGTCCTGCTGGTTAGTGTCTAGTCTACACTATTAAACAGGGATTCACTGGTACAGACTATAATTCAGATGTAGTGTCCTGCTGGTTAGTGTCTAGTCTACACTATTAAACAGGGATTCACTGGTACAGACTATAATTCAGATGTAGTGTCCTGCTGGTTAGTGTCTAGTCTACACTATTAAACAGGGATTCACTGGTACAGACTATAATTCAGATGTAGTGTCCTGCTGGTTAGTGTCTAGTATATTAAACAGGGATTCACTGGTACAGACTATAATTCAGATGTAGTGCCCTGCTGGTTAGTGTCTAGTCTACACTATTAAACAGGGATTCACTGGTACAGACTATAATTCAGATGTAGTGTCCTGCTGGTTAGTGTCTAGTCTACACTATTAAACAGGGATTCACTGGTACAGACTATAATTCAGATGTAGTGTCCTGCTGGTTAGTGTCTAGTCTACACTATTAAACAGGGATTCACTGGTACAGACTATAATTCAGATGTAGTGTCCTGCTGGTTAGTGTCTAGTCTACACTATTAAACAGGGATTCACTGGTACAGACTATAATTTAGATGTAGTGTCCTGCTGGTTAGTGTCTAGTCTACACTATTAAACAGGGATTCACTGGTACAGACTATAATTCAGATGTAGTGTCCTGCTGGTTAGTGTCTAGTCTACACTATTACACAGGGATTCACTGGTACAGACTATAATTCAGATGTAGTGTCCTGCTGGTTAGTGTCTAGTCTACACTATTAAACAGGGATTCACTGGTACAGACTATAATTCAGATGTAGTGTCCTGCTGGTTAGTGTTTAGTATATTAAACAGGGATTCACTGGTACAGACTATAATTCAGATGTAGTGTCCTGCTGGTTAGTGTCTAGTCTACACTATTAAACAGGGATTCACTGGTACAGACTATAATTCAGATGTAGTGTCCTGCTGGTTAGTGTCTAGTCTACACTATTAAACAGGGATTCACTGGTACAGACTATAATTCAGATGTAGTGTCCTGCTGGTTAGTGTCTAGTCTACACTATTAAACAGGGATTCACTGGTACAGACTATAATTCAGATGTAGTGTCCTGCTGGTTAGTGTCTAGTCTACACTATTAAACAGGGATTCACTGGTACAGACTATAATTCAGATGTAGTGTCCTGCTGGTTAGTGTCTAGTCTACACTATTAAACAGGGATTCACTGGTACAGACTATAATTCAGATGTAGTGTCCTGCTGGTTAGTGTCTAGTCTACACTATTAAACAGGGATTCACTGGTACAGACTATAATTCAGATGTAGTGTCCTGCTGGTTAGTGTCTAGTCTACACTATTAAACAGGGATTCACTGGTACAGACTATAATTCAGATGTAGTGTCCTGCTGGTTAGTGTCTAGTATATTAAACAGGGATTCACTGGTACAGACTATAATTCAGATGTAGTGTCCTGCTGGTTAGTGTCTAGTCTACACTATTAAACAGGGATTCACTGGTACAGACTATAATTCAGATGTAGTGTCCTGCTGGTTAGTGTCTAGTCTACACTATTAAACAGGGATTCACTGGTACAGACTATAATTCAGATGTAGTGTCCTGCTGGTTAGTGTCTAGTCTACACTATTAAACAGGGATTCACTGGTACAGACTATAATTCAGATGTAGTGTCCTGCTGGTTAGTGTCTAGTCTACACTATTAAACAGGGATTCACTGGTACAGACTATAATTCAGATGTAGTGTCCTGCTGGTTAGTGTCTAGTCTACACTATTACACAGGGATTCACTGGTACAGACTATAATTCAGATGTAGTGTCCTGCTGGTTAGTGTCTAGTCTACACTATTAAACAGGGATTCACTGGTACAGACTATAATTCAGATGTAGTGTCCTGCTGGTTAGTGTCTAGTCTACACTATTAAACAGGGATTCACTGGTACAGACTATAATTCAGATGTAGTGTCCTGCTGGTTAGTGTCTAGTCTACACTATTAAACAGGGATTCACTGGTACAGACTATAATTCAGATGTAGTGTCCTGCTAGTTAGTGTCTAGTCTACACTATTAAACAGGGATTCACTGGTACAGACTATAATTCAGATGTAGTGTCCTGCTGGTTAGTGTCTAGTCTACACTATTAAACAGGGATTCACTGGTACAGACTATACTTCAGATGTAGTGTCCTGCTGGTTAGTGTCTAGTATATTAAACAGTGATTCACACGTTGTTGACTTGTTTACATTGTGGACACACTACATAGAGTTTTAACTGTGTCTGATCCTATACAGACATGAGGGAAGGGACCGTGATGATAATCAGTGATGGTGTATGTATGTATGTGATGGTAGCAGTACTGCTAAACCTGTCTGACCGGTATTGGAGGTTATTCAGAAACAAAAAAATATAGGCCCCCCACACACACACACACACACACACAGATGTAGAGATCAGCATTGGTCTCTGGTGGAATATTCCATGGGTCTGATCGCTACTGAAACCAGTGTGTGTCAGCAGGTGTGTGTGTGTAAAATAGTTCCATTGTGTCCATCTGGTTGACATGTGTGGCTATCTCAATTGCAGCCAGAGGAGGAGGGTCAGTTTATATAGGAAATGTATCCGATTTTAAAAATTTGTAATCATGACAATTACAACAATACTGAATGAACACTTATTTTAACTTAATATAATACATCAATAAAATCAATTTAGCCTCAAATAAATAATGAAATAATGAAACATGTTCAATTTGGTTTAAATAATGCAAAAACAAAGTGTTGGAGAAGAAAGTAAAAGTGCAATATGTGCCATGTAAGAAAGCTAACGTTTCAGTTCCTTGCTCAGAACATATGAAAGCTGGTGGTTCCTTTTAACACGAGTCTTCAATATTCCCCGGTAAGACGTTTTAGGTTGCAGTTATAATAGGAATTATAGGACTATTTCTCTCTATACCATTTGTATTTCATTAACCTTTGGATATTGGAAGTTCTTATAGGCACTTTAGTATTGCCAGTGTAACAGTATAGCTTCTGTCCCTCTCCTCGCTCCCTGGGCTCGAACCAGGAACACAACGACAACAGCCACCGTCGAAGCAGCGTTACCCATGCAGAGCAAGGGGAACAACTACTAGAAGTGTCTGAGTGAGTGATGTTTGAAACGCTATTAGCGTGCACCCCGCTAACTAGTTAGCCATTTCACATCGGTTACACCAGCCTCATCTCGGGAGTTGATAGGCTTGAAGTCATAAACAGCGCAATGCTTGAAGCACAGCGAAGAGCTGCTGGCAAAACGCACGAAAGTGCTGTTTAAATGAATGCTTATGCGCCTGCTTCTGCCTACCACCGCTCAGTCAAATACTTGTATGCTCAGTCAGATTATATGCAACGCAGGACACGCTAGATAAACTAGTAATATCATCAACCATGTGTAGTTAACTAGTGATTCTGATAAATTGATTGATTGTTTTTATTAAGTTTAATGCTAGCTAGCAACTTACCTTGGCTTACTGCATTCTCGTTGCACTTGTGGAGTGCAACGAGAGAGAGGCAGGTCGTTATTGCGTTGGACTAGTTAACTGTAAGGTTGCAAGATTGGTTCCCCCGAGCTGACAAGGTGAAAATCAAGACAAGTGTGTCTTGCCTACAGTCAAGCATGGTGGTGGGAGTGTCATGGTCTGGGGCTGCATGAGTGCTGCCGGCACTGGGGAGCTACAGTTCATTGAGGGAACCACGAATGCCAACATGTACTGTGACATACTGAAGCATAGCATGATCCCCTCCCTTCGGAGACTGGGCCGCAGGGCAGTATTCCAACATGATAACGACCCCAAACACACCTCCAAGACGACCACTGCCTTGCTAAAGAAGCTGAGGGTAAAGGTGATGGACTGGCCAAACATGTCTCTAGACCTAAACCCTATTGAGCATCTGTGGGGCATCCTCAAACGGAAGGTGGAGGAGTGCAAGGTCTCTAACATCCACCAGCTCCGTGATGTCGTCATGGAGGAGTGGAAGAGGACTCCAGTGGCAACCTGTGAAGCTCTGGTGAACTCCATGCCCAAGAGGGTTAAAGGCAGTGCTGGAAAATGATGGTGGCCACACAAAATATTGACACTTTGGACCCAATTTGGACATTTTCACTTAGGGGTGTACTCCCTTTTGTTGCCAGCGGTTTAGACATTTAATGGCTGTGTGTTGAGTTATTTTGAGGGGACAGCAAATGTACACTGTTATACAAGCTGTACACTCACTACTTTACATTGTAGCAAAGTGTCATTTCTTCAGTGTTGTCACGTGAAAAGATATACTCAAATATTTACAAAGATGTGAGGGGTGTACTCACTTTTGTGATTTACTGTATATTGATTGCAATTGTTCCTGAATGAGTGAGCGTTCAAGTGTAAAGGATCAGCATTTCAATTGTTATAATTATCAACTCTGTAGTGACTTCTCAGCTGACCTCCACTTGTTATAATGATCACCTCTGTAGTGACTTCTCAGCTGACCTCCACTTGTTATAATTATCAACTCTGTAGTGACTTCTCAGCTGACCTCCACTTGTTATAATGATCACCTCTGTAGTGACTTCTCAGCTGACCTCCAATTGTTATAATTATCAACTCTGTAGTGACTTCTCAGCTGACCTCCAATTGTTATAATTATCAACTCTGTAGTGACTTCTCAGCTGACCTCCACTTCCCCTTTTGTCCACCAAGCCGCCATGCCGGTTTAGCCCACTAGGGGCACATTCTCCTATCATTTCTTGGAACCATATTTACTTTGTTTGTTTGTGTGTGCACTTCTGTGATTGTTTAGTTAGTTAATACATAAATGATTTAAGACAATTGATGTACGGATGACTTATAGTGAAGACTGGGTTCGTGCAGATAACCAACCATTTACGACGTTTGGAACGAAACTAACGTGAGGTAAAATAAATAATTCATTAATTTGAAGACTAATTGATCAGATAGACAATATCTGAAAAGATTAAATTATAACACTGTAATCTGAATATGTTCCTTGGTGCCCCGACTTCCTAGTTAATTACAGTTACGTGATTACCCCAGCATGTTAAAGTTAAATAATGTTTTTAGAAGTGTTTACAAATGAGTTACAAATGTCAAGCAAATAGGCACTGAGTTTGAAGGTCGGCCTTGAAATACATCCACAGGTACACCTCCAATTGACTCAAAGGATGTCAATTAGCCTATCAGAAGCTTCTAAAGCCATGACATCATTTTCTGGAATTTTCCAAGCTGTTTAAAGGCACAGTCAACTCTGTGTATGTAAACTTCTGACCCACTGGAATTGTGATACAGTGAATTATAAGTTAACTAATCTGTCTGTAAACAATTGTTGGAAAAATTACTTGTGTCATGCACAAAGTAGATGTCCTAACCGACTTGCCAAAACTATAGTTTGTTAACAAGAAATTGGTGGAGTGGTTGAAAAACACGTTTTAATGTTTCCAACCTAAGTGTATGTAAACTTCTGACTTCAACTGTATATAGTAATGTAATGTGTAGAACACATTTTATATCTGAATGTTCTGTAACATTAAACCCTCCTGAACAGGCCCCATGGGCTAGAACCTGGCAGCACTTTGATTGGTGTTGCCATGGTGAAGAGGGTTCTTAATGTCCTAGGAGGGCACTGATTGGGCGGCCAGGGTTTGGAGTGGGTGTGTTTCTGTGTCTGCAGTCAGGCTAGTGCCTATGTAGCTGATTGACAGTTTTCAGTGTGAGTCTAGTAGAGTAGACTTAGCCTGGTCCCAAATCTACTGATCTATCACAGTAGAGTAGAATTAGCCGGGTCCCAGATCTACTGATCTATCACAGTAGAATAGAATTAGCCTGGTCCCAAATCTACTGATCTATCACAGTAGAATAGAATTAGCCGGGTCCCAGATCTACTGATCTATCACAGTAGAGTAGAATTAGCCGGGTCCCAGATCTACTGATCTATCACAGTAGAGTAGAAATAGCCTGGTCCCAGATCTACTGATCTATCACAGTAGAGTAGAATTAGCCTGGTCCCAGATCTACTGATCTATCACAGTAGAGTAGAATTAGCCGGGTCCCAGATCTACTGATCTATCACAGTAGAGTAGAAATAGCCTGGTCCCAGATCTACTGATCTCTCATAGTAGAGTAGAATTAACCTGGTCACGTCCCAGTTCTGTTTGTGCATCATGCTAATACTGCTTGTCATGTCTAACAGTGGCATAATGGCACAAACAGACTGGTACCCAGGCTAGGGAAGAAACCCTAGACCAAATCCATTTCCTAGACAGTGGAACAGGAAATGAAAGAGATGGATGGGCCAAGAGAAAAGAGTTAGGAGGGAAGGACAAAAATGATACAACCCTCCCTCCCTGTTATCTCTTCATATTCTCTGTAGTCACGACATCCACCTCTCCTGTCTATTGTAAACTGTTTAGAGGGTCATTTGGAACTGTGATGTCATTATCAGGTCTATTAGTATAACAACTAAACTGGGGTTCTCCTCCCTTTCTCTCCTCTCCTTGTCTGCCTCTCTGTCTGTCTACTCTAGGTGGTTGTCACGACTACCCTTCCTCACACAATGTCTTCTGAAGCCACGCGCATCCAGGGGTCAGTATCCCCATGCTCTACGACCCCTCCCCTGACCTCTGGGGCCCCTGGCTCCCCGGTCTCCCCAGTCTCTCCGGTGTCCCCTGGGTCCCTGTGCCCGCCAGCCTCCCGGTACCGAGACCGTTCCCCCTCCCCCATGAGAGGTTACCTCATACCCAGCCCCCTGCCAACCAGACGTACTAGGACCTGCTCCGCGTGAGTACTGCGCGCACACACACACACACACACACACACACACACACACACACACACACACACACACACACCTAGTTAGTGTTATAACGGCTTAACTTATTATGTCTAGGGGTCCAAGCTACATGGTCTGTAACCTGACTCATTAGGTCTAGGGGTCCTAGCTACATGTAACCTGACTCATTATGTCTAGGGGTCCTAGCTACATGGTCTGTAACCTGACTCATTATGTCTAGGGGTCCTAGCTACGTGGTCTGTAACCTGACTCATTATGTCTAGGGTCCTAGCTACATGTAACCTGACTCATTCTGTCTAGGGGTCCTAGCTACATGATCTGTAACCTGACTTCATTATGTCTAGGGGTCCTAGCTACGTGTAACCTGACTCATTATGTCTAGGGGTCCTAGCTACGTGGTCTGTAACCTGACTCATTATGTCTAGTGGTCCTAGCTACATGTAACCTGACTCATTATGTCTAGGGGTCCTAGCTACATGGTCTGTAACCTGACTCATTATGTCTAGGGGTCCTAGCTACGTGGTCTGTAACCTGACTCATTATGTCTAGGGTCCTAGCTACATGTAACCTGACTCATTCTGTCTAGGGGTCCTAGCTACATGATCTGTAACCTGACTTCATTATGTCTAGGGGTCCTAGCTACGTGTAACCTGACTCATTATGTCTAGGGGTCCTAGCTACGTGGTCTGTAACCTGACTCATTATGTCTAGTGGTCCTAGCTACATGTAACCTGACTCATTATGTCTAGGGGTCCTAGCTACGTGGTCTGTAACCTGACTCATTATGTCTAGTGGTCCTAGCTACATGTAACCTGACTCATTATGTCTAGGGGTCCTAGCTACGTGGTCTGTAACCTGACTCATTATGTCTAGGGTCCTAGCTACGTGTAACCTGACTCATTATGTCTAGGGGTCCTAGCTACGTGGTCTGTAACACTATATAATGTATCATAACACTATATAATGTATCATAACACTATATAATGTATCATAACACTATATAATGTATCATAACACTATATAATGTATCATAACACTATATAATGTATCATAACACTATATAATGTATCATAACACTATATAATGTATCATAACACTATATAATGTATCATAACACTACTCCCGTATCACAACACTATATAATGTATCATAACACTATATAATGTATTATAACACTACTCCCATATCATAACACTATATAATGTATCATAACACTATATAATGTATCATAACACTATATAATGTATCATAACACTATATAATGTATCATAACACTATATAATGTATCATAACACTATATAATGTATCATAACACTATATAATGTATCATAACACTACTCCCATATCATAACACTATATAATGTATCATAACACTATATAATGTATCATAACACTATATAATGTATCATACCACTACTCCCATATCATAACACTATATAATGTATCATAACACTATATAATGTATCATAACACTATATAATGTATCATAACACTATATAATGTATCATAACACTATATAATGTATCATAACACTATGTAATGTATCATAACACTATATAATGTATCATAACACTATGTAATGTATCATAACACTACTCCCATATCATAACACTATATAATGTATCATAACACTATGTAATGTATCATAACACTACTCCCGTATCATAACACTATATAATGTATCATAACACTATATAATGTATCATAACACTATATAATGTATCATAACACTATATAATGTATCATAACACTATATAATGTATCATAACACTATATAATGTATCATAACACTATGTAATGTATCATAACACTACTCCCATATCATAACACTATATAATGTATCATAACACTATATAATGTATCATAACACTATGTAATGTATCATAACACTATATAATGTATCATAACACTATATAATGTATCATAACACTACTCCTGTATCATAACACTATATAATGTATCATAACACTATATAATGTATCATAACACTATATAATGTATCATAACACTATATAATGTATCATAACACTATATAATGTATCATAACACTATATAATGTATCATTACACTATATAATGTATCATAACACTACTCCCATATCATAACACTATATAATGTATCATAACACTATATAATGAATCATAACACTATATAATGTATCATAACACTATATAATGTATCATAACACTATATAATGTATCATAACACTATGTAATGTATCATAACACTATATAATGTATCATAACACTACTCCCATATCATAACACTATATAATGTATCATAACACTATATAATGTATCATAACACTATATAATGTATCATAACACTACTCCCATATCATAACACTATATAATGTATCATAACACTATATAATGTATCATAACACTATATAATGTATCATAACACTATATAATGTATCATAACACTATATAATGTATCATAACACTATATAATGTATCATAACACTATATAATGTATCATAACACTATATAATGTATCATAACACTGTATAATGTATCATAACACTATATAATGTATCATAACACTACTCCTGTATCATAACACTATATAATGTATCATAACACTATATAATGTATCATAACACTATATAATGTATCATAACACTATATAATGTATCATAACACTATATAATGTATCATAACACTATATAATGTATCATAACACTATATAATGTATCATAACACTACTCCCGTATCATAACACTATATAATGTATCATAACACTATGTAATGTATCATAACACTATGTAATGTATCATAACACTATATAATGTATCATAACACTATGTAATGTATCATAACACTATATAATGTATCATAACACTATATAATGTATCATAACACTATGTAATGTATCATAACACTATGTAATGTATCATAACACTATGTAATGTATCATAACACTATATAATGTATCATAACACTATGTAATGTATCATAACACTATATAATGTATCATAACACTATGTAATGTATCATAACACTATATAATGTATCATAACACTATGTAATGTATCATAACACTATGTAATGTATCATAACACTATGTAATGTATCATAACACTATATAATGTATCATAACACTATATAATGTATCATAACACTATATAATGTATCATAACACTATATAATGTATCATAACACTACTCCCGTATCATAACACTATATAATGTATCATAACACTATATCATGTATCATAACACTATGTAATGTATCATAACACTATGTAATGTATCATAACACTATATAATGTATCATAACACTATATAATGTATCATAACACTACTCCCATATCATAACACTATATAATGTATCATAACACTATATAATGTATCATAACACTATATAATGTATCATAACACTATATAATGTATCATAACACTATATAATGTATCATAACACTATGTAATGTATCATAACACTATATAATGTATCATAACACTATATAATGTATCATAACACTACTCCCATATCATAACACTATATAATGTATCATAACACTATATAATGTATCATAACACTATATAATGTATCATAACACTATATAATGTATCATAACACTATATAATGTATCATAACACTATATAATGTATCATAACACTATATAATGTATCATAACACTATATAATGTATCATAACACTGTATAATGTATCATAACACTATATAATGTATCATAACACTACTCCTGTATCATAACACTATATAATGTATCATAACACTATATAATGTATCATAACACTATATAATGTATCATAACACTATATAATGTATCATAACACTATATAATGTATCATAACACTATATAATGTATCATAACACTATATAATGTATCATAACACTATATAATGTATCATAACACTACTCCCGTATCATAACACTATATAATGTATCATAACACTATGTAATGTATCATAACACTATGTAATGTATCATAACACTATATAATGTATCATAACACTATGTAATGTATCATAACACTATATAATGTATCATAACACTATATAATGTATCATAACACTATATAATGTATCATAACACTATGTAATGTATCATAACACTATGTAATGTATCATAACACTATATAATGTATCATAACACTATGTAATGTATCATAACACTATATAATGTATCATAACACTATGTAATGTATCATAACACTATATAATGTATCATAACACTATATAATGTATCATAACACTATGTAATGTATCATAACACTATGTAATGTATCATAACACTATATAATGTATCATAACACTATATAATGTATCATAACACTATATAATGTATCATAACACTATATAATGTATCATAACACTACTCCCGTATCATAACACTATATAATGTATCATAACACTATATCATGTATCATAACACTATGTAATGTATCATAACACCATGTAATGTATCATAACACTATATAATGTATCATAACACTATATAATGTATCATAACACTATATCATGTATCATAACACTACTCCCATATCATAACACTACTTGCTAATGTAATTTCATAATTTCTATATGTGTTCATTAATTAAATTCACTTAGTCTATTTTATGAGAATTTGTATCTTATCCAAATTAGATAATAGTATTTATTCTCGGAGCTCGCTGCCATGAAACCACAAACAACAGTTTATATACACAATATGACGTCATAGGTTATAAAATGTCCTTCCTCTTATCGACCAGGAGAAAACAGGTTCAAAAGTTTATCCCCCCCCCCCCCCCTCGCTCGCTCCAGACACACACTTATATCAAGATTAAACTTCTGAAGTCTTCATCTATCACTATTCAGCAGACAGTTCCAGATAATGGAAAACCTAGGAAAAAACACACTGCCTTATCTAAACATCCCAGAGCTAAGTTGAGTCGGTTCAACCACAGGTTAACGATCCTTTCTGCTTACTTAAAACCCACAATGCATTCCTCCCCAACCCAGCTGGAAGGGTGTTTATTATGTTTAATTACCATTATTAATTTGTTTAATGCTACACAATCCCTCATGAATGAACATTATTAATCAGATAGAATAAAACAGAGTAGAGTTTAATTAGTTATAGTTCTATTTAAAATGTAGATATTGTTTAGTCATTATTCATAAAATTCATAACACTACTCCTGTATCATAACACTACTCCCGTGTCACAACACTATATAATGTATCATAACACTATATAATGTATCATAACACTATATAATGTATCATAACACTATATAATGTATCACAACACTA
The DNA here is from genome assembly GCF_057628025.1 of Oncorhynchus mykiss. Lineage (NCBI taxonomy): Eukaryota > Metazoa > Chordata > Actinopteri > Salmoniformes > Salmonidae > Oncorhynchus > Oncorhynchus mykiss. The sequence continues at coordinate 79,013,438 of NC_143034.1, read as the reverse complement.
TATAATGTATCATAACACTATATAATGTATCATAACACTATATAATGTATCACAACACTATATAATGTATCATAACACTATATAATGTATCACAACACTATATAATGTATCATAACACTATATAATGTATCATAACACTATATAATGTATCATAACACTACTCCCATATCATAACACTATATAATGTATCATAACACTATATAATGTATCATAACACTATATAATGTATCATAACACTATATAATGTATCATAACACTATATAATGTATCATAACATTATATAATGTATCATAACACTATATAATGTATCATAACACTATATAATGTATCATAACACTATATAATGTATCATAACACTATATAATGTATCATAACACTATGTAATGTATCATAACACTATATAATGTATCATAACACTATGTAATGTATCATAACACTATATAATGTATCATAACACTATATAATGTATCATAACACTACTCCCATATCATAACACTATATAATGTATCATAACACTATATAATGTATCATAACACTATATAATGTATCATAACACTATATAATGTATCATAACACTATATAATGTATCATAACACTATATAATGTATCATAACACTATGTAATGTATCATAACACTATATAATGTATCATAACACTATATAATGTATCATAACACTATATAATGTATCATAACACTATATAATGTATCATAACACTATGTAATGTATCATAACACTATATAATGTATCATAACACTATATAATGTATCATAACACTACTCCCATATCATAACACTATATAATGTATCATAACACTATATAATGTATCATAACACTATGTAATGTATCATAACACTATATAATGTATCATAACACTATATAATGTATCATAACACTACTCCCATATCATAACACTATATAATGTATCATAACACTATATAATGTATCATAACACTATATAATGTATCATAACACTATATAATGTATCATAACACTATATAATGTATCATAACACTATATAATGTATCATAACACTATATAATGTATCATAACACTGTATAATGTATCATAACACTATATAATGTATCATAACACTACTCCTGTATCATAACACTATATAATGTATCATAACACTATATAATGTATCATAACACTATATAATGTATCATAACACTATATAATGTATCATAACACTATATAATGTATCATAACACTATATAATGTATCATAACACTATATAATGTATCATAACACTACTCCCGTATCATAACACTATATAATGTATCATAACACTATGTAATGTATCATAACACTATGTAATGTATCATAACACTATATAATGTATCATAACACTATGTAATGTATCATAACACTATATAATGTATCATAACACTATATAATGTATCATAACACTATGTAATGTATCATAACACTATGTAATGTATCATAACACTATATAATGTATCATAACACTATGTAATGTATCATAACACTATATAATGTATCATAACACTATGTAATGTATCATAACACTATATAATGTATCATAACACTATATAATGTATCATAACACTATGTAATGTATCATAACACTATGTAATGTATCATAACACTATATAATGTATCATAACACTATATAATGTATCATAACACTATATAATGTATCATAACACTATATAATGTATCATAACACTACTCCCGTATCATAACACTATATAATGTATCATAACACTATATCATGTATCATAACACTATGTAATGTATCATAACACTATGTAATGTATCATAACACTATATAATGTATCATAACACTATATAATGTATCATAACACTACTCCCGTATCATAACACTATATAATGTATCATAACACTATATAATGTATCATAATACTACTCCCATATCATAACACTATATAATGTATCATAACACTATATAATGTATCATAACACTATATAATGTATCATAACACTACTCCCATATCATAACACTATATAATGTATCATAACACTATATAATGTATCATAACACTATATAATGTATCATAACACTATATAATGTATCATAACACTATATAATGTATCACAACACTATATAATGTATCATAACACTATATAATGTATCATAACACTACTCCCGTGTCACAACACTATATAATGTATCACAACACTATATAATGTATCATAACACTATATAATGTATCATAACACTATATAATGTATCATAACACTATATAATGTATCACAACACTATATAATGTATCATAACACTATATAATGTATCATAACACTATATAATGTATCATAACACTACTCCATATCATAACACTATATAATGTATCATAACACTATATAATGTATCATAACACTACTCCCGTGTCACAACACTATATAATGTATCACAACACTATATAATGTATCATAACACTATATAATGTATCACAACACTATATAATGTATCATAACACTATATAATGTATCATAACACTATATAATGTATCATAACACTATATAATGTATCATAACACTATATAATGTATCATAACACTATATAATGTATCATAACACTACTCCCGTGTCACAACACTATATAATGTATCACAACACTATATAATGTATCATAACACGATATAATGTATCATAACACTATATAATGTATCATAACACTATATAATGTATCATAACACTATATAATGTATCATAACACTATATAATGTATCATAACACTACTCCATATCATAACACTATATAATGTATCATAACACTATATAATGTATCATAACACTACTCCCGTATCATAACACTATATAATGTATCATAACACTATGTAATGTATCATAACACTATATAATGTATCATAACACTATATAATGTATCATAACACTATATAATGTATCATAACACTACTCCCGTATCACAACACTATATAATGTATCATAACACTATATAATGTATCATAACACTATATAATGTATCATAACACTACTCCCGTATCATAACACTATATAATGTATCATAACACTATATAATGTATCATAACACTATATAATGTATCATAACACTACTCCCGTATCATAACACTATATAATGTATCATAACACTATATAATGTATCATAACACTATATAATGTATCATAACACTATATAATGTATCATAACACTATATAATGTATCATAACACTACTCCCGTATCACAACACTATATAATGTATCATAACACTATATAATGTATCATAACACTATATAATGTATCATAACACTATATAATGTATCATAACACTATATAATGTATCATAACACTATATAATGTATCATAACACTATATAATGAATCATAACACTATACAATGTATCATAACACTACTCCCGTATCACAACACTATATAATGTATCATAACACTATATAATGTATCATAACACTATACAATGTATCATAACACTACTCCCGTATCATAACACTATATAATGTATCATAACACTATATAATGTATCATAACACTATATAATGTATCATAACACTATATAATGTATCATAACACTATATAATGAATCATAACACTATACAATGTATCATAACACTACTCCCGTATCACAACACTATATAATGTATCATAACACTATATAATGTATCATAACACTATATAATGTATCATAACACTACTCCATATCATAACACTATATAATGTATCATAACACTATATAATGTATCATAACACTATATAATGTATCATAACACTATATAATGTATCATAACACTATATAATGTATCATAACACTATATAATGTATCATAACACTATATAATGTATTATAACACTATATAATGTATTATAACACTACTCCCATATCATAACACTATATAATGTATCATAACACTATATAATGTATCATAACACTATATAATGTATCATAACACTATATAATGTATCATAACACTATATAATGTATCATAACACTATATAATGTATCATAACACTATATAATGTATTATAACACTATATAATGTATTATAACACTACTCCCATATCATAACACTATATAATGTATCATAACACTATATAATGTATCATAACACTATATAATGTATCACAACACTATATAATGTATCACAACACTATATAATGTATCATAACACTATATAATGTATCATAACACTATATAATGTATCATAACACTATATAATGTATCATAACACTATATAATGTATCACAACACTATATAATGTATCATAACACTATATAATGTATCACAACACTATATAATGTATCATAACACTATATAATGTATCATAACACTATATAATGTATCACAACACTATATAATGTATCATAACACTATATAATGTATCACAACACTATATAATGTATCATAACACTATATAATGTATCATAACACTATATAATGTATCATAACACTACTCCCATATCATAACACTATATAATGTATCATAACACTATATAATGTATCATAACACTATATAATGTATCATAACACTATATAATGTATCATAACACTATATAATGTATCATAACATTATATAATGTATCATAACACTATATAATGTATCATAACACTATATAATGTATCATAACACTATATAATGTATCATAACACTATATAATGTATCATAACACTATGTAATGTATCATAACACTATATAATGTATCATAACACTATGTAATGTATCATAACACTATATAATGTATCATAACACTATATAATGTATCATAACACTACTCCCATATCATAACACTATATAATGTATCATAACACTATATAATGTATCATAACACTATATAATGTATCATAACACTATATAATGTATCATAACACTATATAATGTATCATAACACTATATAATGTATCATAACACTATGTAATGTATCATAACACTATATAATGTATCATAACACTATATAATGTATCATAACACTATATAATGTATCATAACACTATATAATGTATCATAACACTATGTAATGTATCATAACACTATATAATGTATCATAACACTATATAATGTATCATAACACTACTCCCATATCATAACACTATATAATGTATCATAACACTATATAATGTATCATAACACTATGTAATGTATCATAACACTATATAATGTATCATAACACTATATAATGTATCATAACACTACTCCCATATCATAACACTATATAATGTATCATAACACTATATAATGTATCATAACACTATATAATGTATCATAACACTATATAATGTATCATAACACTATATAATGTATCATAACACTATATAATGTATCATAACACTATATAATGTATCATAACACTGTATAATGTATCATAACACTATATAATGTATCATAACACTACTCCTGTATCATAACACTATATAATGTATCATAACACTATATAATGTATCATAACACTATATAATGTATCATAACACTATATAATGTATCATAACACTATATAATGTATCATAACACTATATAATGTATCATAACACTACTCCCGTATCATAACACTATATAATGTATCATAACACTATGTAATGTATCATAACACTATGTAATGTATCATAACACTATATAATGTATCATAACACTATGTAATGTATCATAACACTATATAATGTATCATAACACTATATAATGTATCATAACACTATGTAATGTATCATAACACTATGTAATGTATCATAACACTATATAATGTATCATAACACTATGTAATGTATCATAACACTATATAATGTATCATAACACTATGTAATGTATCATAACACTATATAATGTATCATAACACTATATAATGTATCATAACACTATGTAATGTATCATAACACTATGTAATGTATCATAACACTATATAATGTATCATAACACTATATAATGTATCATAACACTATATAATGTATCATAACACTATATAATGTATCATAACACTACTCCCGTATCATAACACTATATAATGTATCATAACACTATATCATGTATCATAACACTATGTAATGTATCATAACACTATGTAATGTATCATAACACTATATAATGTATCATAACACTATATAATGTATCATAACACTACTCCCGTATCATAACACTATATAATGTATCATAACACTATATAATGTATCATAATACTACTCCCATATCATAACACTATATAATGTATCATAACACTATATAATGTATCATAACACTATATAATGTATCATAACACTACTCCCATATCATAACACTATATAATGTATCATAACACTATATAATGTATCATAACACTATATAATGTATCATAACACTATATAATGTATCATAACACTATATAATGTATCACAACACTATATAATGTATCATAACACTATATAATGTATCATAACACTACTCCCGTGTCACAACACTATATAATGTATCACAACACTATATAATGTATCATAACACTATATAATGTATCATAACACTATATAATGTATCATAACACTATATAATGTATCACAACACTATATAATGTATCATAACACTATATAATGTATCATAACACTATATAATGTATCATAACACTACTCCATATCATAACACTATATAATGTATCATAACACTATATAATGTATCATAACACTACTCCCGTGTCACAACACTATATAATGTATCACAACACTATATAATGTATCATAACACTATATAATGTATCACAACACTATATAATGTATCATAACACTATATAATGTATCATAACACTATATAATGTATCATAACACTATATAATGTATCATAACACTATATAATGTATCATAACACTATATAATGTATCATAACACTACTCCCGTGTCACAACACTATATAATGTATCACAACACTATATAATGTATCATAACACGATATAATGTATCATAACACTATATAATGTATCATAACACTATATAATGTATCATAACACTATATAATGTATCATAACACTATATAATGTATCATAACACTACTCCATATCATAACACTATATAATGTATCATAACACTATATAATGTATCATAACACTACTCCCGTATCATAACACTATATAATGTATCATAACACTATGTAATGTATCATAACACTATATAATGTATCATAACACTATATAATGTATCATAACACTATATAATGTATCATAACACTACTCCCGTATCACAACACTATATAATGTATCATAACACTATATAATGTATCATAACACTATATAATGTATCATAACACTACTCCCGTATCATAACACTATATAATGTATCATAACACTATATAATGTATCATAACACTATATAATGTATCATAACACTACTCCCGTATCATAACACTATATAATGTATCATAACACTATATAATGTATCATAACACTATATAATGTATCATAACACTATATAATGTATCATAACACTATATAATGTATCATAACACTACTCCCGTATCACAACACTATATAATGTATCATAACACTATATAATGTATCATAACACTATATAATGTATCATAACACTATATAATGTATCATAACACTATATAATGTATCATAACACTATATAATGTATCATAACACTATATAATGAATCATAACACTATACAATGTATCATAACACTACTCCCGTATCACAACACTATATAATGTATCATAACACTATATAATGTATCATAACACTATACAATGTATCATAACACTACTCCCGTATCATAACACTATATAATGTATCATAACACTATATAATGTATCATAACACTATATAATGTATCATAACACTATATAATGTATCATAACACTATATAATGAATCATAACACTATACAATGTATCATAACACTACTCCCGTATCACAACACTATATAATGTATCATAACACTATATAATGTATCATAACACTATATAATGTATCATAACACTACTCCATATCATAACACTATATAATGTATCATAACACTATATAATGTATCATAACACTATATAATGTATCATAACACTATATAATGTATCATAACACTATATAATGTATCATAACACTATATAATGTATCATAACACTATATAATGTATTATAACACTATATAATGTATTATAACACTACTCCCATATCATAACACTATATAATGTATCATAACACTATATAATGTATCATAACACTATATAATGTATCATAACACTATATAATGTATCATAACACTATATAATGTATCATAACACTATATAATGTATCATAACACTATATAATGTATTATAACACTATATAATGTATTATAACACTACTCCCATATCATAACACTATATAATGTATCATAACACTATATAATGTATCATAACACTATATAATGTATCACAACACTATATAATGTATCACAACACTATATAATGTATCATAACACTATATAATGTATCATAACACTATATAATGTATCATAACACTATATAATGTATCATAACACTATATAATGTATCATAACACTACTCCCATATCATAACACTATATAATGTAGCATAACACTATATAATGTATCATAACACTAAAGTGGTACTTCATTTAAAAGTTGTGATCTTATGCCCCAACTTCTGTCATTGCACCACACTACCACAAGGGGGAGTTAGAACGCTGATATATCGCTAGTCTAAACTGTGGCACAAATTGGGGGATTGTTCACACCAAGAACCACTATTTACACCATCCTTTTGTAAACGAATGGAGGTGGGAATGTTTCAGTCCGAGAGTCTCTCTCCTCTGGTGCTATAGAGTCCTGCATCAGGCAACAACAACATTTAGCTGGCGGGTGGTCCCGGAGTTGAGAGAGAACTTGGGGAAATACAATGGCTCAATTACACTTGACATGTGAAGAGAAGAGAAGGACTCCGTGTTTCAGAAACTCACTTGACGTGTGGACTGACGGTTTTAGAAAAATTGGCACGGCAGCCTTTTGGTTTCTCTAAAAACAGAAATAAATCATTGTGTAAATAACTACCTGTCTTTATGTATTACAGTGGGAGAGTGATAGCCCGTCTATAGAAGGGGCAGCAGCATACCACCCTGCATACCACTGCTGGCTTGCTTCTGAAGCTAAGCAGGGTTGGTCCTGGGCAGTTCCTGGATGGGAGACCAGATGCTGCTGGAAGTGGTATTGGAGGGCCAGTAGGAGGCACTCTTTCCTCTGGTCTAAAAAGATATCCCGGATGGGACGTTAAACAGGTGTCCTGACTCTCTGAGGTCATTAAAGATCCCATGGCACTTATCGTAAAAGTAGGGGTGTTAACCCTGGTGTCCTGGCTAAATTCCCAATCTGGCCCTCAAACCGTCACCTAATAATCCCCAGTTTACAATTGGTTCATTCATCTCCCCTGTAACTATTCCCCAGGTCGTTGCTGTAAATGAGAACGTGTTCTCAGTCAACTTACCTGGTAAAATAAATAAATAAATAGAAAGTGAGTTTCTGAAACACGGAGTCCTTCTCTACTTAGAAGAAGAGACTGAATGAAAGAAGGCACAGCGAGGATAGGGGAGGGGGAAAATATATTTTCAAGACCTGAGCTAGTTCATTTATTTAATTAATGAAATGTACTAGTTTATTTAGGCAATTTTAATATTCATCTAGGTTCAGCCTATTTAGTAGGCTATTTACAGCAACATCTATATTGGTCATCATAAAGCTGAGTGACTCATTTCTGGCTCTGGATCAAAATAAGTACCAACATTCTGTCTGATTAACTTGGTCAAAACATTTCTATATTGAAGACTAATCTGCTCATATTGGTTGTGTTCAATTATTTGTGGAGTCGTCATGGTTACAATGAAGAATGGAATCCAAACCAATCCAATCTCGTTCATACTGAATAATTAGATGCGTGTTGCAAGGTTGTCGTTGTTCCTTTTTTTTAAATGTTGCCTGCCTTTTATTTTGTGTGTGTGTCTGTGGTCGTTGTGTGTGGTGTGTGTGTGGTCGTGGTGTGTGTGTCTGCGTGTGCGTGCACGTCTGTGTGTGTGGTGTGCGTGTCTGTGTGTGTTGCGCATGCGTGTGTGTGGTGTGTGTGTGTGTGGTGTGCGTGCGTGCGTGTGTGTGTGCGTGCGTGCGTGTGTGTGTGTGTGTGTGTGTGGTGTGCGTGTCTGTGTGTGTTGCATGTGCGTGTGTCTGTGTGGTGTGTCTGTGGTGTTTGTGTGGTGTGCTTGCGTGCGATGTGTGTGTCTGTGTGTGGTGTGTGTGTGTGTGTGTGTGTGGTGTGCGTGTCTGTGTGTGTTGCATGTGCGTGTGTCTGTGTGGTGTGTCTGTGGTGTTTGTGTGGTGTGCTTGCGTGCGGTGTGTGTGTGGTGTGTGTGTGTGTGTCTGTGTGGTGTGTGTGGTGTGGTGCGTGTGTGTGTGTGTGGTGTGCGTGTCTGTGTGTGTTGCATGTGCGTGTGTCTGTGTGGTGTGTCTGTGGTGTTTGTGTGGTGTGCTTGCGTGCGGTGTGTGTGTCTGTGTGGTGTGTGTGTGTGTGTCTGTGTGGTGTGTGTGTGGTGTGGTGTGTGTGGTGTGTGTGTCTGGTGTGTGGTGTGTGTGTGGTGTGTGTGTGTGGTGTGTGTGTGTGTGTCTGGTGTGTGTGTGTGTGGTGTGGTGTGCGTGCGTGTGGTGTGTGTGTGTGTGTGGTGCGTGTGGTGTATGTATGTGGTGTGCGTGCGTGTGGTGTGTGTGTCTGGTGTGTGTGTGTGCAGGGCGGAGCGGGCAGCGGAGGGCCCGTCATTCAGCGGTGTATGTAAGTGTTTCTCTCGGACTAAAGGACACGGCTTCATCACACCAGCCGACGGAGGCAGCGACATCTTTGTCCACATCTCAGAGTAAGTTTGTGGGTCACAGCCTCGACACACATTTAAAAAGATACTACCAGCTCCCACTCACCCAGTGAAGAGGACGGTGACGATACGGTCTGCAGTTCGCTCTTTTTCCACCTTCTTCGTGGCATCATTGGTCCCTGAGTTGTGTACACGTGGTTCTAGGAGAGTTGTGTACACGTGGTTCTAGGAGAGTTGTGTACACCTGTTTCTAGGAGAGTTGTGTACACCTGTTTCTAGGAGAGTTGTGTACACCTGGTTCTAGGAGAGTTGTGTACACCTGGTTCTAGGAGAGTTGTGTACACCTGGTTCTAGGAGAGTTGTGTACACCTGTTTCTAGGAGAGTTGTGTACACTTGGTTCTAGGAGAGTTGAGTACACGTGGTTCTAGTAGAGTTGTGTACACGTGGTTCTAGGAGAGTTGTGTACACGTGGTTCTAAGAGAGTTGAGTACACGTGGTTCTTGGAGAGTTGTGTACACGTGGTTCTAGGAGAGTTGAGTACACGTGGTTCTAGGAGAGTTGAGTACACGTGGTTCTAGGAGAGTTGTGTACACGTGGTTCTAGGAGAGTTGAGTACACGTGGTTCTAGGAGGGTTGAGTACACGTGGTTCTAGGAGGGTTGAGTACACGTGGTTCTAGGAGAGTTGTGTACACGTGGTTCTAGGAGAGTTGTGTACACGTGGTTCTAGGAGAGTTGTGTACACGTGGTTCTAGGAGAGTTGTGTACACGTGGTTCTAGGAGAGTTGTGTACACGTGGTTCTAGGAGGGTTGAGTACACGTGGTTCTAGGAGAGTTGTGTACACGTGGTTCTAGGAGAGTTGAGTACACGTGGTTCTAGGAGAGAAGACAGTTGGAAAAGAACAAACTGATAAAGATGAGCATGTATTCTCACTCCTCCCTCCTCCCTCTACAGTATCGAGGGGGAATACGTGCCAATGGAAGGAGATGAGGTGAGCTATAAGGTGTGCTCCATCCCTCCCAAGTACCAGAAGATCCAGGCGGTGGATGTCACCATCACCCACCTCAACCCAGGATCGAAGCACGAGACCTGGGGCGGGGCGCTGCTCAGCTCCTCCTGAGTCCCGGAGGTTTCTGGAGGGGAGAAATGTCAACAGGGAAAGGGTCCCCTTCTTTTTTAGTTTTTCCCGAAGGGACATATGGGTTAATGCTTGTTGTGGGAGGGAATGGAAAGGTTGGTATTTGAATAGAGAAGACGTGTATCATTAGACGGGAAGGTTAATTCAATAAAGCTGCATCACTTCAACAAGACATTCTCTAGTTTTTATTCATGGTTTGAACTAATATCACTGAGATCCGCTGTTCAATTGGATTCAATTCCATAGTGCCTGTCGACCGATGCCACATTTCAAGCGTTCTGCAGCGTTTGTAGAGTTAATGCAACCTCTACCAACGTGGTAACATTGCCTTTTTTAAAAGCCGCATCGTCGACAACGCCTGATCAGATTGAATCTCGGGCCTGTTTGGGAGTGTGACTGTTGAATAAAACAAGAGGGTTCTGCTGTGAATGGGAGGTGTGTTTTCAGATGGGAGGTGTGTTTTCAGATGGGAGGTGTGTTTTCAGATGGGAGGTGTGTTTTCAGATGGGAGGTGTGTTTTCAAATGGGAGGTGTGTTTTCAGATGGGAGGTGTGTTTTCAGATGGGAGGTGCGTTTTCAGATGGGAGGTGCCTTTTCAAATGGGAGGTGTGTTTTCAGATGGGAGGTGTGTTTTCAGATGGGAGGTGTGTTTTCAGATGGGAGGTGTGTTTTCAGATGGGAGGTGCGTTTTCAGATGGGAGGTGCCTTTTCAGATGGGAGGTATTGGCAATGTAAAATATCTTCTCATGTACCAGGTATGTAACATATCTTCTCATGTACCAGGTATGTAACATATCTTCTCATGTACCAGGTATGTAAAATATCTTCTCATGTACCAGGTATGTAAAACATCTCATGTACCAGGTATGTAAAATATATTCTCATGTACCAGGTATGTAAAATATCTTCTCATGTACCAGGTATGTAACATATCTTCTCATGTACCAGGTATGTAAAACATCTTCTCATGTACCAGGTATGTAACATATATTCTCATGTACCAGGTATGTAACATATCTTCTCATGTACCAGGTATGTAAAATATCTTCTCATGTACCAGGTATGTAAAATATCTTCTCATGTACCAGGTATGTAAAATATCTTCTCATGTACCAGGTATGTAAAACATCTTCTCATGTACCAGGTATGTAAAATATCTGCTCATGTACCAGGTATGTAAAATATCTTCTCATGTACCAGGTATGTAAAACATCTTCTCATGTACCAGGTATGTAAAACATCTTCTCATGTACCAGGTATGTAAAATATCTTCTCATGTACCAGGTATGTAAAACATCTTCTCATGTACCAGGTATGTAAAATATCTTCTCATGTACCAGGTATGTAAAATATCTTCTCATGTACCAGGTATGTAAAATATCTTCTCATGTACCAGGTATGTAAAACATCTTCTCATGTACCAGGTATGTAAAATATCTGCTCATGTACCAGGTATGTAAAATATCTTCTCATGTACCAGGTATGTAAAATATCTTCTCATGTACCAGGTATGTAAAATATCTTCTCATGTACCAGGTATGTAACATATCTTCTCATGTACCAGGTATGTAAAACATTTGAATGAATTCTTAACAGCATAAAACCTCTATTTAGAATAGAGACGTGACACTGCCTACTGCTCTGTCAGCTTTACAAATTCAGTCATTACGCCTGGATTTTATTTCTAGTTGATCAATATGAATAAATGTTTAACATGTTGTTCTTGTGTCTTATCACCTCAACTCAGTAGAGTGAAGTCTTGGCTGTTAATGGGTTTGATCTAGTCTGTTATCAGTAGCGTGAAGTCTTGGCTGTTAATGGGTTTGATCTAGTCTGTTATCAGTAGAGTGCAGTCTTGGTTGTTAATGGGTTTGATCTAGTCTGTTATCAGTAGAGTGCAGTCTTGGCTGTTAATGGGTTTGATCTAGTCTTATCAGTAGAGTGCAGTCTTGGTTGTTAATGGGTTTGATCTAGTCTGTTATCAGTAGAGTGAAGTCTTGGTTGTTGATGGGTTTGTTCTCAGCTGTAAATGAAAGTAGACAGACAACAGAGCTGCATGCTGGTGCAGAGTGACTGTAGCAGCCTGTAGGGCCGGTGGTCAGCTCACAGTGGCTTCCTGTAAGGATCAGGATGCAGAGTGACTATAGCAACCTGTAGGGCCGGTGGTCAGCTCACAGTGGCTTCCTGTAAGGATCAGGATGCAGGGTGACTATAGCAGCCTGTAGGGCCGGTGGTCAGCTCACAGTGGCTTCCTGTAAGGATCAGGATGCAGATTGCAAAAGCTCTTTCTCACATCCTCTCTCCTCACAGTGCATTGGAGAAGAAGGCCAGAGGGGAGGGACCTAGGACCTTCTCCTCCAATAAGGAGGTGGTCCAGATGCTCTAACAATGGAAATACATGTCCTCAAAGATAAAGACAATCGGGAAGAGGCGAGATCAGGAGGGACCAATGAGGAGGCAGATACGAGTGGAACAACAGGTCCTTGCTGTCTGGGATCCTTGGAACGTCCCAACTCTTTACTGACCTAATTGTCCCCACAGGGAAATGTTGTTGCAGTGTCATGTACACGTTTAAATACAAATTGACAATACAAGTTTCATAACAGTTCCATAACATTAAAAACACTAGCCTGCTGGTCTTACTGGGTCAATAGGAACATTAGCCTGCTGGTCTTACTGGGTCAATAGGAACACTAGCCTGCTGGTCTTACTGGGTCAATAGGAACACTAGCCTGCTGGTCTTACTGGGTCAATAGGAACACTAGCCTGCTGGTCTTACTGGGTCAATAGGAACACTAGCCTGCTGGTCTTACTGGGTCAATAGGAACACTAGCCTGCTGGTCTTACTGGGTCAATAGGAACATTAGCCTGCTGGTCTTACTGGGTCAATAGGAACATTAGCCTGCTGGTCTTACTGGGTCAATAGGAACATTAGCCTGCTGGTCTTACTGGGTCGATAGGAACATTAGCCTGCTGGTCTTACTGGGTCAATAGGAACACTAGCCTGCTGGTCTTACTGGGTCAATAGGAACACTAGCCTGCTGGTCTTACTGGGTCAATAGGAACACTAGCCTGCTGGTCTTACTGGGTCGATAGGAACATTAGCCTGCTGGTCTTACTGGGTCAATAGGAACACTAGCCTGCTGGTCTTACTGGGTCTATAGGAACATTAGCCTGCTGGTCTTACTGGGTCAATAGGAACATTAGCCTGCTGGTCTTACTGGGTCAATAGGAACATTAGCCTGCTGGTCTTACTGGGTCAATAGGAACACTAGCCTGCTGGTCTTACTGGGTCAATAGGAACATTAGCCTCTAGGTCTTACTGGGTCAATAGGAACATTAGCCTGCTGGTCTTACTGGGTCAATAGGAACATTAGCCTGCTGGTCTTACTGGGTCAATAGGAACACTAGCCTGCTGATCTTACTGGGTCAATAGGAACACTAGCCTGCTGGTCTTACTGGGTCAATAGGAACATTAGCCTGCTGGTCTTACTGGGTCAATAGGAACACTAGCCTGCTGGTCTTACTGGGTCTATAGGAACATTCGCCTGCTGGTCTTACTGGGTCAATAGGAACATTAGCCTGCTGGTCTTACTGGGTCAATAGGAACATTAGCCTGCTGGTCTTACTGGGTCAATAGGAACATTAGCCTGCTGGTCTTACTGGGTCAATAGGAACACTAGCCTGCTGGTCTTACTGGATCAATAGGAACACTAGCCTGCTGGTCTTACTGGGTCAATAGGAACACTAGCCTGCTGGTCTTACTGGGTCAATAGGAACATTAGCCTGCTGGTCTTACTGGGTCAATAGGAACATTAGCCTCTAGGTCTTACTGGGTCAATAGGAACATTAGCCTGCTGGTCTTACTGGGTCAATAGGAACATTAGCCTGCTGGTCTTACTGGGTCAATAGGAACACTAGCCTGCTGATCTTACTGGGTCAATAGGAACACTAGCCTGCTGGTCTTACTGGGTCAATAGGAACATTAGCCTGCTGGTCTTACTGGGTCAATAGGAACATTAGCCTGCTGGTCTTACTGGGTCAATAGGAACATTAGCCTGCTGGTCTTACTGGGTCAATAGGAACACTAGCCTGCTGGTCTTACTGGATCAATAGGAACACTAGCCTGCTGGTCTTACTGGGTCAATAGGAACACTAGCCTGCTGGTCTTACTGGGTCAATAGGAACATTAGCCTGCTGGTCTTACTGGGTCAATAGGAACATTAGTCTGCTGGTCTTACTGGGTCAATAGGAACATTAGCCCAAGCTATTTAGGAGGGATATCACACCCGGCACAGATTGTCTAGTTCTGTTTTTCCTGCCGAGGGGTGGCAATTACAGTGGGGCAAAAAAGTATTTAGTCAGCCACCAATTGTGCAAGTTCTCCCACTTAAAAAGATGAGAGGCCTGTAATTTTCATCATAGGTACACTTCAACTATGACAGACAAAATGAGAAAAAAAAATCTGAAAATCACATTGTAGGATTTTTAATTAATTTATTTGCAAATTATGGTGGAAAATAAGTATTTGGTCACCTACAAACAAGCAAGATTTCTGGCTCTCACAGACCTGTAACTTCATTAAGAGGCTCCTCTGTCCTCCACTCGTTACCTGTATTAATGGCACCTGTTTGAACTTGTTATCAGTATAAAAGACACCTGTCCACAACCTCAAACAGTCACACTCCAAACTCCACTATGGCCAAGACCAAAGAGCTGTCAAAGGACACCAGAAACAAAATTGTAGATCTGCACCAGGCTGGGAAGACTGAATCTGCAATAGGTAAGCAGCTTGGTTTGAAGAAATCAACTGTGGGAGCAATTATTAGGAAATGGAAGACATACAAGACCACTGATAATCTCCCTCGATCTGGGGCTCCACGCAAGATCTCACCCCGTGGGGTCAAAATGATCACAAGAACGGTGAGCAAAAATCCCAGAACCACACGGGGGGACCTAGTGAATGACCTGCAGAGAGCTGGGACCAAAGTGACAAAGCCTACCATCAGTAACACATTACGCCGCCAGGGAATCAAATCCAGCAGTGCCAGACGTGTCCCCCTGCTTAAGCCAGTACATGTCCAGGCCCGTCTGAAGTTTGCTAGAGAGCATTTGGATGATCCAGAAGAAGATTGGGAGAATGTCATATGGTCAGATGAAACCAAAATATAACTTTTTGGTAAAAACTCAACTCGTCGTGTTTGGAGGACAAAGAATGCTGAGTTGCATCCAAAGAACACCATACCTACTGTGAAGCATGGAGGTGGAAACCTCAAGCATTGGGGCTGTTTTTCTTCAAAGGGACCAGGACGACGTGTAAATGAAAGAATGAATGGGGCCATGTATCGTGAGATTTTGAGTGAAAACTTAGAACCGTCACCCATCCCAAAGAACCCTCGAAGGGCTCAAAAGGGTTCCACGTAGAACCGTCACCCATCCCAAAGAACCCTCGAAGGGCTCAAAAGGGTTCCACGTAGAACCGTCACCCATCCCAAAGAACCCTCGAGGAACCCTCTTTTCTTAGTGTGTAGCCCTGTACGGAATCCAGTGAATTGAGTCTAAACATGGTTCTGTGCACAGAGCCAGGTATCAAATCCAATGTATTTAGTTAGTTAGTTTGTTTGTTTACATGTAAGTTGTACTATATAACTGACGTCTTGCTTGTACATCACAGGAGAGTAATGGTCGGCCATTATTATGAGTCATCCTCCCCCTGGTCACAGAATCACCAGACTTGAGATGAAAAGACCCCCCCCCCCCCCCCCCCCCCCAAAAAAAAAGACATATTGATGAGCAGTCTGTCAGATGTATTAAATAGGAACTATCGCAAAAACAAACTTTTGCGGTTGACAACGGGCTATGTGTTCATCCGTAATACTCATATACATCAATTATAGTCCCAAACTTAACCCAAAAAAACACCAGAGAGAAAAATGTATTTTACAAGCAGTCTGTCTGTGATGTCATAATACCATTACATCATCGTCCTCATAAAAGACCTTGATGATTAACATTCCGATGATCATGATTTCTAATATTGGTCTTCCCTAACAGATGCCTGTGATCTCACACTGGACCCGAACACAGCATACAGACTCCTCTCTCTGTCTGAGGAGAACAGGAAGGTGACATGGGGGAAAGAGAACCAGGCGTATCCTGATCACCCAGAGAGATTTAACTACTGGGACCAGGTGCTGTGTAGAGAGGGTCTGACTGGGCGCTGTTACTGGGAGGTGGAGAGGAGTGGGAGGGCTCGTATAGGAGTGACATATAAAGGAATCAGCAGGAGAGGAGACAGTAATGACTGTGTGCTGGGAGCCAATAACAAGTCCTGGAGTCTGTGGATATCTAACGACAGTTACACTGCCTGGCACAATAATAAGGAAGCTGACATACACGTCCCCTCCCCCCACTCCAACAGAGTAGGAGTGTATCTGGACTGGACAGCCGGCACTCTGTCCTTCTATAGAGCCTCCTCTGACACACTGACCCACCTGTACACATTCACCTCCACATTCACTGAGCCCCTCTATCCAGGGTTTTGGGTTTGGTATGAATCCTCAGTGTCCCTGTGTCTAACACACTGAGCCCCTCTATCCAGGGTTTTGGGTTTGGTATGAATCCTCAGTGTCCCTGTGTCTAACACACTGAGCACCTCTATCCAGGGTTTTGGGTTTGGTATGAATCCTCAGTGTCCCTGTGTCTAACACACTGAGCCCCTCTATCCAGGGTTTTGGTATGAATCCTCAGTGTCCCTGTGTCAGGTGAAAACGTTTCATTAGGAAAGCTCGGATCTTATTGTTATTGACTGACGTTTGTAAATAATGACGTTTGTGTAGAATGTTTATTTTTGTCAAATTGTTGACTCAACAACCAATCAACAAGCTACTGTTTGAACTCAGTTCCTGGTTCGGGTAAAGACAAATAAAGCTGCTGTTTTTAAAACACATTAAATATGTTTACTTTTTTTGTCGTCCTATGAAAGAAGAATGGGGCTGTTAAAATAAATGTGGTGTTTGGTTGAAACCAACACAACACACACTTACAGCCCTCTCCATTGCTGTAGACCAGGCCAAAACAGAACCATATGATAAAGGAACACACACTTACAGCCCTCTCCATTGTTGTAGACCAGGCCAAAACAGAACCATATGATAAAGGAACACACACTTACAGCCCTCTCCATTGTTGTAGACCAGGCCAAAACAGAACCATATGATAAAGGAACACACACTT
This sequence comes from Oncorhynchus mykiss, assembly GCF_057628025.1. Taxonomy (NCBI): domain Eukaryota; kingdom Metazoa; phylum Chordata; class Actinopteri; order Salmoniformes; family Salmonidae; genus Oncorhynchus; species Oncorhynchus mykiss. The sequence continues at coordinate 78,994,320 of NC_143034.1, read as the reverse complement.
ACAGCCCTCTCCATTGTTGTAGACCAGGCCAAAACAGAACCATATGATAAAGGAACACACACTTACAGCCCTCTCCATTGTTGTAGACCAGGCCAAAACAGAACCATATGATAAAGGAACACACACTTACAGCCCTCTCCATTGTTGTAGACCAGGCCAAAACAGAACCATATGATAAAGGAACACACAAACTCCAGGGGAATTCATTAAAATGTGATTCTGGTTTTTATTTTAGGATACATAAAGAGGATGCTTCATAGACAACAATAATTAAGAGATCTGCAATTAACCTTTAACCTCACGGAACAATGTAAACAAACATAGCAATGCTTCTACTGTTGTTAAGGGTTAACAGGAAATCAGCTCTCTATGCAATACTGATTGGGCTGGTTAACAAGACAGGTATCATCGTCATCATCACTGTCATCGTCATCATCATCACTGTCATCATCCTCATCACTGTCATCATCATCATCATCATCACTGTCATCATCATCATCACTGTCATCATCATCGTCATCATCATCACCGTCATCGTCATCATCATCATCATCACTGTCATCATCATCATCAGCACTGTCATCATCACCACTATCATCACTGTCATCATCATCATCATCACTGTCATCGTCATCATCATCATCACTGTCATCATCATCACTGTCATCATCACCACTGTCATCATCATCCTCATCACTGTCATCATCACCACTGTCATCATCATCACTGTCATCATCATCATCATCATGATGGCCATATTATAAAGCTTCTACAGTGCTGATGCTGAAGCCGTCTCCTTGGTGCTACTGCTGCTATTTCAACCTGTTCATAACATTTAAAAAAAACAAACAACAGGCATTCAGAACAACGTTGACACCTTGTGCTGTACATCAACAATGAGTCCAGTCGTTTCACGAGGAAACCCGATGAATATGGCAAGATGCACTCTAATACGACTACGTCCCAAACAAGTCAACAAATATAATACATATTTTTATATTAGCGGTCCTGACTGCAAAAAAACCTGCCTCCAATTTAAACATGGGTATATCTGTAGGTAAGTATGGTTGTGTGTTAATGGTTAATTAAAATAGACTGGTAGCCCTGACGTACAGTGAGTCTGGAACCCAGTTCTCGATTCCTTCAACCCCAAAGGAAGTTCAGGAACAACAACATGCAGACACCCTACATCATCTAATATAATATTCTCCCTTCACAAAATCCCACATGTCTGACTTGGATTTATCTCAACCCCAAAAATGAAAGATAATTGTTCTGTTTAAAAAAAGAGCTAGGACACTCAGAGGACCCACAGAACCCAAACTAGGACATCATCTCAAGGGTCAGGGGTTAAAAAATCGGCGTGCGGCGGCCATTTTGCATCATTACAACCTGGTTTAGGTTAGCTTGCTGATAACCACTCCTGTTAGGTGTGTTTGTTTTTGAAATATCTCGCTGTGCCTTCTTCATCTGTTAGGGAGTTGGAGGGTTTGTGTGATATGACCTAAAATAAGACTATGTTTTGTGCTTTGTGCCTTTTTGCAGGCGTATCATTAGGACATTACTGGGACATGAGGAATGCTAGGACTGCCACATGAGCAATGGGACAAATTCAAGTGTGTGTGTTTGAGTATGTGTTGAAGGGATACTTCGGGATTGTGGCAGTGAGGCCCTTTATCTACTTCCCCAGAGTCAGATAAACTCCTGGATACCAGTTTTATGTCTCTGTGTCCCTTTATCTAATTCCCCAGAGTCAGATGAACTCCCGGATACCAGTTGTATGTCTCTGTGTCCAGGTTGAAGGAAGTTAGAGGTAGTTTCACGAGCCAACGTTTCCAGTCATTGCGCTAGCGCTAGTTAGCAATTGCGCTAGCGCTAGTTAGCAATTGCGCTAGCGCTAGTTAGCAATTGCGCTAGCGCTAGTTAGCAATTGCGCTAGCGCTAGTTAGCATTTGCGCTAGCGCTAGTTAGCATTTGCGCTAGCGCTAGTTGGCAACTTCTTTCAAACAGCACACAGATAACATTTAAAAAAAATGGTATCCACGAGTATCATCTGACTCTGGGGAAGGAGAAAAAAAAAAAGGGCTTCATTGCCAAAATCCCGTAGCATCCCTTTTAAGTGTATGTGTTACTGTGTGAAACTCTGTTATAGGTTAAGACTCTCGTGCTTCCCTCTCTCCTACACCGCGTCCCCAGTTGGTCTCGGCCCTATGTTGGTGTTTTGGCCCCAGTCCAGTGTGGACGGACGGTACCGGGGGGGCAGCGTTCTAGTTGTGTTCTGCCAGGACGTCGCTGAACACGTTCAGGAACATGTGAACATGGTGCTCTTTAAACACCAGAGCAGGGCGGAACCGGATGGACCGATCTCCACAGCCACCCAGCAGAACACCTGGGAGACACACAGAGAAGATGAGAGGTTACACAGAAGGAGTGTGTACCCAGCAGAACACCTGGGAGACACACAGAGAAGATGAGAGGTTACACAGAAGATCACTAGCGTGGAGTGTGTACCCAGCAGAACACCTGGGAGACACACAGAGAAGATGAGAGGTTACACAGAAGATCACCAGCGTGGACTGTGTATAGGTGTGTGTATATGAGTGTGTATAGGAGTGTGTATGTGAGTGTGTATAGGAGTGTATGGGAGTGTGTATGGGAGTGTGTATGGGAGTGTGTATGGGAGTGTGTATAGGAGTGTGTATGGGAGTGTGTATGGGAGTGTGTATGGGAGTGTGTATAGGAGTGTGTATGGGAGTGTGTATGGGAGTGTGTATGTGAGTGTGTATGGGAGTGTGTATGGGAGTGTGTATGGGAGTGTGTATGGGAGTGTGTATGGGAGTGTGTATGGGAGTGTGTATGTGAGTGTGTATAGGAGTGTGTATAGGAGTGTGTATAGGAGTGTGTATAGGAGTGTGTACACAGGTGTTTCTCTCTATCTACCTGTCCATCCATATCTGTGGGTTGTGTGTTTGTACACGGGTGTATCCCTATCAATCCACCTGTGTGTGTGTGTGTGTGTGTGTGTGTGAGTAGTGTGTCTTACCCTTGTCCCGGGCTTTGAGGATGATGCTGTTGCGTGTGGCGTCATCACGGATGTCGATGGCACAGAATGTCCCCTGTCCCCGTGCACTGCTCAACAGGTTAGGGTACTGGTCCTGAAGGAGTGGTACAGACGTTAGCATGCACACAACATGTCTGGTACCTGTAGTTGGTAGAGTCTCTGTCTCTAGTACCTGTAGTTGGTAGAGTCTCTGTCTCTAGTACCTGTAGTTGGTAGAGTCTCTGTCTCTAGTACCTGTAGTTGGTAGAGTCTCTGTCTCTAGTACCTGTAGTTGGTAGAGTCTCTGTCTCTAGTACCTGTAGTTGGTAGAGTCTCTGTCTCTAGTACCTGTAGTTGGTAGAGTCTCCGTCTCTAGTACCTGTAGTTGGTAGAGTCTCTAGTACCTGTAGTTGGTAGAGTCTCTGGTACCTGTAGTTGGTAGAGTCTCTGGTACCTGTAGATGGTAGAGTCTCTAGTACCTGTAGTTGGTTGAGTCTCTGGTACCTGTAGTTGGTAGAGTCTCTAGTACCTGTAGTTGGTAGAGTCTCTGTCTCTAGTACCTGTAGTTGGTAGAGTCTCTAGTACCTGTAGTTGGTAGAGTCTCTGTCTCTGGTACCTGTAGTTGGTAGAGTCTCTGTCTCTGGTACCTGTAGTTGGTAGAGTCTCTGTCTATGGTACCTGTAGTTGGTAGAGTCTCTGTCTCTAGTACCTGTAGTTGGTAGAGTCTCAGTCTCTAGTACCTGTAGTTGGTAGAGTCTCTGTCTCTAGTACCTGTAGTTGGTAGAGTCTCTGTCTCTAGTACCTGTAGTTGGTAGAGTCTCTGTCTCTAGTACCTGTAGTTGGTAGAGTCTCTAGTACCTGTAGTTGGTTGAGTCTCTGGTACCTGTAGTTGGTAGAGTCTCTAGTACCTGTAGTTGGTAGAGTCTCTAGTACCTGTAGTTGGTAGAGTCTCTGTCTCTGGTACCTGTAGTTGGTAGAGTCTCTGTCTCTGGTACCTGTAGTTGGTAGAGTCTCTGTCTCTGGTACCTGTAGTTGGTAGAGTCTCTGTCTCTGGTACCTGTAGTTGGTAGAGTCTCTGTCTCTAGTACCTGTAGTTGGTAGAGTCTCTGGTACCTGTAGTTAGTAGAGTCTCTAGTACCTGTAGTTGGTAGAGTCTCTAGTACCTGTAGTTGGTAGAGTCTCTAGTACCTGTAGTTGGTAGAGTCTCTAGTACCTGTAGTTGGTAGAGTCTCTGGTACCTGTAGTTGGTAGAGTCTCTGGTACCTGTAGTTGGTAGAGTCTCTTGTACATGTAGTTGGTAGAGTCTCTGTCTCTAGTACCTGTAGTTGGTAGAGTCTCTAGTACCTGTAGTTGGTAGAGTCTCTGTCTCTGGTACCTGTAGTTGGTAGAGTCTCAGTCTCTGGTACCTGTAGTTGGTATAGTCTCTAGTACCTGTAGTTGGTAGAGTCTCTAGTACCTGTAGTTGGTAGAGTCTCTAGTACCTGTAGTTGGTAGAGTCTCTGGTACCTGTAGTTGGTAGAGTCTCTGGTACCTGTAGTTGGTAGAGTCTCTTGTACCTGTAGTTGGTAGAGTCTCTGTCTCTAGTACCTGTAGTTGGTAAAGTCTCTGGTACCTGTAGTTGGTAGAGTCTCTGGTACATGTAGTTGGTAGAGTCTCTGGTACCCGTAGTTGGTAGAGTCTCTGGTACCCGTAGTTGGTAGAGTCTCTGGTACCTGTAGTTGGTAGAGTCTCTAGTACCTGTAGTTGGTAGAGTCTCTGGTACCTGTAGTTGGTAGAGTCTCTGGTACCTGTAGTTGGTAGAGTCTCTGGTACCTGTAGTTGGTAGAGTCTCTGGTACCTGTAGTTGGTAGAGTCTCTAGTACCTGTAGTTGGTAGAGTCTCTGGTACCTGTAGTTGGTAGAGTCTCTAGTACCTGTAGTTGGTAGAGTCTCTAGTACCTGTAGTTGGTAGAGTCTCTGTCTCTAGTACCTGTAGTTGGTAGAGTCTCTGTCTCTAGTACCTGTAGTTGGTAGAGTCTCTGGTACCTGTAGTTGGTAGAGTCTCTGGTACCTGTAGTTGGTAGAGTCTCTGGTATCTGTAGTTGGTAGAGTCTCTGGTACCTGTAGTTGGTAGAGTCTCTGGTACCTGTAGTTGGTAGAGTCTCTGGTACCTGTAGTTGGTAGAGTCTCTAGTACCTGTAGTTGGTAGAGTCTCTGGTACCTGTAGTTGGTAGAGTCTCTAGTACCTGTAGTTGGTAGAGTCTCTAGTACCTGTAGTTGGTAGAGTCTCTGTCTCTAGTACCTGTAGTTGGTAGAGTCTCTAGTACCTGTAGTTGGTAGAGTCCCTGTAGCAGAGTCTTTCCAGAGCGGGTCACCTCCTCCAGAAGGTTCTCTCGGCGGATCACGTTCAGAACCTCAGCCAGGAACAGGTTCTTAGACGGGTCCCCCATCCACGTGTTGAAGATACGGTAGGCCTGGGAAAGAAAACACACACAGCCACAATGAGGTAGGCCTGGGAAAGAAGACACACACAGCCACAATGAGGTAGGCCTGGGAAAGAAAACACACACAGCCACAATGAGGTAGGCCTGGGAAAGAAGACACACACAGCCACAATGAGGTAGGCCTGGGAAAGAAGACACACACAGCCACAATGAGGTAGGCCTGGGAAAGAAGACACACCCAGCCACAATGAGGTAGGCCTGGGAAAGAAGACACACACAGCCACAATGAGGTAGGCCTGGGAAAGAAGACACACACAGCCACAATGAGGTAGGCCTGGGAAAGAAGACACACACAGCCATAATGAGGTAGGCCTGGGAAAGAAGACACACACAGCCACAATGAGGTAGGCCTGGGAAAGAAGACACACACAGCCACAATGAGGTAGGCCTGGGAAAGAAGACACACCCAGCCACAATGAGGTAGGCCTGGGAAAGAAGACACACACAGCCACAATGAGGTAGGCCTGGGAAAGAAGACACACACAGCCACAATGAGGTAGGCCTGGGAAAGAAGACACACACAGCCACAATGAGGTAGGCCTGGGAAAGAAGACACACACAGCCACAATGAGGTAGGCCTGGGAAAGAAGACACACACAGCCACAATGAGGTAGGCCTGGGAAAGAAGACACACACAGCCACAATGAGGTAGGCCTGGGAAAGAACACACACACAGCCACAATGAGGTAGGCCTGGGAAAGAAGACACACACAGCCACAATGAGGTAGGCCTGGGAAAGAACACACACACAGCCACAATGAGGTAGGCCTGGGAAAGAAGACACACAGCCACAATGAGGTAGGCCTGGGAAAGAAGACACACACAGCCACAATGAGGTAGGCCTGGGAAAGAAGACACACACAGCCACAATGAGGTAGGCCTGGGAAAGAAGACACACACAGCCACAATGAGGTAGGCCTGGGAAAGAAGACACACACATCCATAATGAGGTAGGCCTGGGAAAGAAGACACACACAGCCACAATGAGGTAGGCCTGGGAAAGAAGACACACACAGCCACAATGAGGTAGGCCTGGGAAAGAAGACACACACAGCCACAATGAGGTAGGCCTGGGAAAGAAGACACACACATCCATAATGAGGTAGGCCTGGGAAAGAAGACACACACAGCCACAATGAGGTAGGCCTGGGAAAGAAGACACACACAGCCATAATAAGGTTATACCTTCTACATGTAAACAAAGTGTGTGTGTGCATGTCTGTGTCCTGTGTGTGCCTTATACTCCTGTGTGTGTGTTACCTTGTCTGCCTGCAGCTCGTCTTTATGGTAAAAACCTCCAGTGAGCATCTTCTTGCTGAAGGAGACGATGTCAGCAGGGTCGTCCATCCCCCAGTGTTCATGAGCCCAGAACTTCCCCGTAGTTCCTCCCCCTGTCTGCACCTCATCCACATGGAACGCGCTGCCATGCTGAGAGAGGAGGGAGGAGGGGAAGATGTTTTGTTCCTTCCATGATGGATGGATGGACTTTATTTCAGTGTCACCCTAGACTACCACGTGTTAGGGCTGGGGCGATATGACGATATATAACGTGTGACGATAATATGAAACGATAGAAATAGGCCTTTACATGTGGTAATTTTATATCAACTATTTATTCATAGAATTTACAGAAAATGTGCTATTTCGTGATATGTATCGTTATCGGGTTATGAGATTTTGGCTAGATTTCCCAGCCCTGCCTTGTGTATGACTCTCCCTCCCTCCCTCCCCCTCCCTCCCTCCCTAGCCAACCTTGTGTATGACTCTCTCTCTCTCCCTCCCTCCCTCCCTAGCCAACCTTGTGTATGACTCTCTCTCGCTCCCTTCCGCCCTCCCTCCCTAGCCAACCTTGTGTATGACTCTCCCTCCCTCCCTCCCTAGCCAACCTTGTGTATGACTCTCCCTCCCTCCCTCCCTCCCTCCCTCCCTCCCTAGCCAACCTTGTGTATGACTCTCCCTCCCTCCCTCCCTCCCTCCCTGTCTCTACCCTCTCTCCCTCCCTCCCTCCCTCCCTAGCCAACCTTGTGTATGACTCTCCCTCCCTCCCTCCCATCTCCAGCCCTGCCTTGTGTATGACCCTCCCTCCCTCCCTCACTCTCTCTCCAGCCAACCTTGTGTATGACTCTCCTCCCCTTCACACTCTCTCCCCCCCTCCCTCCCTCCCTCCAGACTAAATATTGTGTATGACTCTCCCCCCCTCCACACTCTCCTCGGTCTCTCTCCAGACTACCTTGTGTATGACTCCCCCCTCCCCCCCCTCCACACTCTCCTCCCTCCCCTCCAGCCAACCTTGCGTGCGATGTTCCGTAGCTTCTTGAAGAAGTCCGGTGTTGCGTGGTTGTCTCCTCCCTCAGCCTGGATGGGTTCTATCACTATCCCAGCCACCGGCCGGCCCTTCTGACGCCACTGAACTATCAGGTCCTCTACCTGGTACACACACACACACACACACGCACACACGCACACACACACACACACACACACAGTGTAGTATAATCATGTGTCTATTTCTCCATTTACAGTAATATAATCATGTGTCTATTTCTCTATTTACAGTAGTATAATCACGTGTCTATTTCTCCATTTACAGTAGTATAATCATGTGTCTATTTCTCAATTTACAGTAGTATAATCATGTGTCTATTTCTCCATTTACAGTAGTATAATCACGTGTCTATTTCTCCATTTACAGTAGTATAATCACGTGTCTATTTCTCCATTTACAGTAGTATAATCACGTGTCTATTTCTCCATTTACAGTAGTATAATCACGTGTCTATTTCTCCATTTACAGTAGTATAATCACGTGTCTATTTCTCCATTTACAGTAGTATAATCACGTGTCTATTTCTCCATTTACAGTAGTATAATCACGTGTCTATTTCTCCATTTACAGTAGTATAATCACGTGTCTATTTCTCCATTTACAGTAGTATAATCACGTGTCTATTTCCCCATTTACAGTAGTATAATCACGTGTCTATTTCCCCATTTACAGTAGTATAATCACGTGTCTATTTCCCCATTTACAGTAGTATAATCACGTGTCTATTTCTCCATTTACAGTAGTATAATCACATGTCTATTTCTCCATTTACAGTAGTATAATCACGTGTCTATTTCTCCATTTACAGTAGTATAATCATGTGTATTTCTCCATTTACAGTAGTATAATCATGTCAGATTTGTTTATGGGCTGGTATTACATGCTTTTAAAATAGAACTTCCAGTTTGAATGGGAATACCGGGAAAATTGGTAGATTCTCAGGAAAATATTAAATCCTAACACACACACACACACACACACACCTCCTCCAGGCAGCGGGCCTCTTCCTGTGCGTTCTCCCGTGTGAACTCCTCCAGAGGGTACTTCAGTTTAGGGAAGGGAGCGATCGGCCAATCAAATGACGGCACATCCAGCTTGTGGATGGCCTTGGAGTGCGTCGTTGCCAAGCAACCTGAAAACAGATCAGACACCATGAGATGTTGTTTTAAAGGAGTGGGGCAGTCCTACCCTCGTTCGAGCATCCTGATCTGGCGAGCTTACATTTTGTTATGCTACCGCAAAACTAAATGAGAGCGCAGGGTGGTGGATCTTAACTCACTTGTCTAGTTAAATAAAGGTTAAATAATAAAAAATAAAAAAAATCAGGATAGATCAGGGCAGTCCTCAGAATGGTGGATCAGGAAGTCCTCAGAATGGTGGATCAGGGCAGTCCTCAGAATGGTGGATCAGGAAGTTCTCAGAATGGTGGATCAGGAAGTCCTCAGAATGGTGGATCAGGAAGTCCTCAGAATGGTGGATCAGGAAGTTCTCAGAATGGTGGATCAGGAAGTTCTCAGAATGGTGGATCAGGAAGTCCTCAGAATGGTGGATCAGGAAGTTCTCAGAATGGTGGATCAGGAAGTTCTCAGGATGGTGGATCAGGAAGTCCTCAGAATGGTGGATCAGAAAAGGGAAGTCTTCAGGATGGTGGATCAGGAAATTCTCAGAATGGTGGATAGAATAGGGAAGTCTTCAGGATGGTGGATCAGGAAGTTCTCAGAATGGTGGATCAGGATAGGGCAGTCCTCAGAATGGTGGATCAGGATAGGGCAGTCCTCAGAATGGTGGATCAGAATAGGGCAGTCCTCAGGATGGTGGATCAGGATAGGGCAGTCCTCAGAATGGTGGATCAGGAAGTCCTCAGAATGGTGGATCAGGAAGTCCTCAGAATGGTGGATCAGGAAGTTCTCAGAATGGTGGATCAGGAAGTTCTCAGAATGGTGGATCAGGAAGTTCTCAGAATGGTGGATCAGGAAGTCCTCAGAATGGTGGATCAGGAAGTTCTCAGAATGGTGGATCAGGAAGTTCTCAGGATGGTGGATCAGGAAGTCCTCAGAATGGTGGATCAGAAAAGGGAAGTCTTCAGGATGGTGGATCAGGAAATTCTCAGAATGGTGGATAGAATAGGGAAGTCTTCAGGATGGTGGATCAGGAAGTTCTCAGAATGGTGGATCAGGATAGGGCAGTCCTCAGAATGGTGGATCAGGATAGGGCAGTCCTCAGAATGGTGGATCAGAATAGGGCAGTCCTCAGGATGGTGGATCAGGATAGGGCAGTCCTCAGAATGGTGGATCAGAAAAGGGCAGTCCTCAGGATGGTGGATAGAATAGGGCAGTCCTCAGAATGGTGGATCAGAAAAGGGCAGTCCTCAGAATGGTGGATCAGGATAGGGCAGTCCTCAGGATGGTGGATCAGGATAGGGCAGTCCTCAGGATGGTGGATCAGGATAGGGCAGTCCTCAGGATGGTGGATCAGAATAGGCAGTCCTCAGGATGGTGGATCAGGATAGGGCAGTCCTCATGATGGTGGATCAGGATAGGGCAGTCCTCAGGATGGTGGATCAGAATAGGGCAGTCCTCATGATGGTGGATCAGGAAAGGGCAGTCCTCAGGATGGTGGATCAGGATAGGGCAGTCCTCAGGATGGTGGATCAGAATAGGGCAGTCCTCAGGATGGTGGATCAGAATAGGGCAGTCCTCATGATGGTGGATCAGGATAGGGCAGTCCTCAGGATGGTGGATCAGGATAGGGCAGTCCTCAGGATGGTGGATCAGGATAGGGCAGTCCTCACGATGGTGGATAGGGTAGGGTAGCAGACAGGACAGTAGGGGAACAAACAGGACAGTAGGGGACCAGACAGGACAGTAGGGGACCAGACAGGACAGTAGGGGAACAGACAGGACAGTAGGGGAACAGACAGGACAGTAGGGGAACAGACAGGACAGTAGAGGAACAGACAGGACAGTAGGGGAACAGTGGGATTCCCCATGTGTGATGACAGGGATATCAGAGTTAGCAGACTTCTGCTTTGTCCCCATGTATGATGACAGAGATATCCGAGTTAGCAGCTCTTCCAGAGAGGGACGAGCCTCCACCATCTCTTGCTGCTTATGGTTTTATCAGTGAGTTCCTTTGTGAGTTTGATATCCCGGTTCCTTCTAGCTTCTCAGTCTGGTTGAATGTGTCTGTCCTGGACAAACTGCTGCTTGTTGGCGGCAGATTCTATCTTCTTTTAGCTGTTGGGGGAAATAAAAGGCGACGTTTCTTGGTCCTTGCAGCTCTCTTGGTCTTTCGTCAAACCATTCTCCCCCCCCCAGGCTTTCTGGTGACAGTTCTGCTCGGGATGAATTGCTCCGTGGCATCATGGGTGATGTCAGTGATCTAGTCATATATCTTCTCCGTTATCTTCCTCAGAGAAGACTTTCTGCCAGTCAGTGGATGCTTTGTTGTATTGTCACACTTTCCTCTTGTAAGTATTGTCTCTGTATGCAGGCAGATCAAGCTTTACATGGACAGGGTTGGGGTTCGAGGTGCCCAGGTTGGCGAGTGTTGTAGAAACACCCGGAAGGTCAGTCATGATGTTTACTAGGACAGGGTTGGGGTTCGAGGTGCCCAGGTTGGCGAGTGTTGTAGAAACAGCCGGAAGGTCAGTCATGATGTTTACTAGGACAGGGTTGTGGTCCGAGGTGCCCAGGTTGGCGAGTGTTGTAGAAACAGCCGGAAGGTCAGTCATGATGTTTACTAGGACAGGGTTGTGGTTCGAGGTGCCCAGGTTGTCGAGTGTTGTAGAAACAGCCGGAAGGTCAGTCATGATGTGGTCGAGGATTTGATCTCCTCTGGTTGGAGTAACCACAATCTGTTGTAGGCCTAAGCAGCTTGCAAGCTGTCAGGCCCAGCAACCAACATGAAAGTTGTTTGGCTACCCAGCCAGTCTTCATTGAAGTCTCCCACCAGCATGACAGTTGTTTTGCTACCCAGCCAGTCTTCATGGTGGACATTGAAGTCGCCCACCAGCATGACAGTTGTTTGGCTACCCAGCCAGTCTTCATGGTGGACATTGAAGTCTCCCACCAGCATGACAGTTGCTCGGCTACCCAGCCAGTCTTCATTGAAGTCTCCCACCAGCATGACAGTTGTTTGGCTACCCAGCCAGACTTCATGGTGGACATTGAAGTCTCCCACCAGCATGACAGTTGCTCGGCTACCCAGTCAGTCTTCATTGAAGTCTCCCACCAGCATGACAGTTGTTCGGCTACCCAGCCAGTCTTCATTGAAGTCTCCCACCAGCATGACAGTTGTTTTGCTACCCAGCCAGTCTTCATGGTGCACATTGAAGTCGCCCACCAGCATGACAGTTGTTCGGCTACCCAGCCAGACTTCATGGTGGACATTGAAGTCAGTCTTCATTGAAGTCGCCCACCAGCATGACAGTTGCTCGGCTACCCAGCCAGTCTTCATTGAAGTCTCCCACCAGCATGACAGTTGTTCGGCTACCCAGCCAGTCTTCATTGAAGTCTCCCACCAGCATGACAGTTGTTTTGCTACCCAGCCAGTCTTCATGGTGGACATTGAAGTCGCCCACCAGCATGACAGTTGCTCGGCTACCCAGCCAGTCTTCATGGTGCACATTGAAGTCGCCCACCAGCATGACAGTTGCTCGGTTACCCAGCCAGTCTTCATTGAAGTCGCCCACCAGCATGACAGTTGCTCGGTTACCCAGCCAGTCTTCATTGAAGTCGCCCACCAGCATGACAGTTGTTTTGCTACCCAGCCAGTCTTCATTAAAGTTGCCCGCCAGCATGACAGAATGTGCACCAAACTCTGTCATTTTGGATTTCAGTGTCTAGGTCTGTAAAACAGCTCCTACGAGCAGCTTCTGGGAGTGTAAGGTGACTAGAAGCCATGTCTTTTAGGTCTTTGTGTGTCTCACGATGGATGGCGATTTCTTCCAACCAATACACTGCAAAGCCACCTCCTGATGAGGCAGGTCTGTTATGTTACTTTCATTCAACAATAAGATGTGTAAGATATTTAACCTTACTGACCCATTGTTCTGCCATGAAATCCACCCATAAATGACAGGATGCTTAAGTCTGGACAGCCAGGACTCTGAGAGAGAACAAGGGAGAGAGGAGAGGGGGGAGAGAGAACAAGGGAGAGAAGAGAGGGGGGAGAGAGGAGAGGGGGGAGAGAAGAGGGGGGAGAGAGGAGAGGGAGAGAGGAGAGGGGAGAGGAGAGGGGGGAGAGAACAAGAGAGAGAGGAGAGGGGGGAGAGAACAATAGAGAGATGAGAGGGGGAGAGAGAACAAGGGAGAGAGGAGAGGGGGGAGAGAACAAGGGAGAGAGGAGAGGGGGGAGAGAACAAGGGAGAGAGGAGAGGGGGGAGAGAGAACAAGGGAGAGAGGAGAGGGGGGAGAGAGAACAAGGGAGAGAGGAGAGAGAACAAGGGAGAGAGGAGAGGGGGGAGAGAGAACAAGGGAGAGAGGAGAGGGGGAGAGAGAACAAGGGAGAGAGGAGAGGGGGAGAGAGAACAAGGGAGAGAGGAGAGGGGGAGAGAACAAGAGAGAGAGGAGAGGGGGGAGAGAACAAGGGAGAGAGGAGAGGGGGGAGGATAGGGGGGAGGAGAGGAGAGGGGGGAGAGAACAAGAGAGAGAGGAGAGGGGGGAGAGAACAAGGGAGAGAGGACGGAGGAGAGAGAGAATGAGGGAGGACAGAGAGAACAAGGGAGTGGAGGGGGAGAGAGAGGGAGACAGAGAGAGAGAGAGAGAGGAGAGAACAAGAGAGAGAGGAGAGGGGGGAGAGAACAAGAGAGAGAGGAGAGGGGGAGAGAGAACAAGGGAGAGAGGACGGAGGAGAGAGAGAATGAGGGAGGACAGAGAGAACAAGGGAGTGGAGGGGGAGAGAGAGAGAGACAGAGAGAGAGAGAGGAGAGAACAAGAGAGAGAGGAGAGGGGGGAGAGTGTTTTTAGTGTGGCTAAAGAATAGTCAAGAGGAACGTGATGATGAACACCGGTCATAGCCTGCTCTGATTCTCCACATCTTAACACACAGACACACACAGACACACACAGACACAGACACGCACACACAGACACGCACACACACACAGACACGCACACACACACAGACACACACAGACACAGACACGCACACACAGACACGCACACACACACAGACACGCACACACACACAGACACGCACACACACACAGACACGCACACACAGACACACACTCACAGACACACACACACAGACACGCACACACACACAGACACGCACACACAGACACACACTCACAGACACACACTCACAGACACGCACACACAGACACGCACACACACACAGACACGCACACACACACAGACACGCACACACAGACACACACTCACAGACACACACTCACAGACACGCACACACAGACACGCACACACACACACAGACACGCACACACACAGACACGCACACACAGACACACACTCACAGACACACACTCACAGACACACACTCACAGACACGCACACACAGACACGCACACACACACCAGATTATACTGCTCAGTTTATACACTGCCCCTCAGCCCCTCCATTCCCCAATACATGTGTAAATACCTTCCTGGATTATACTGATATTAAAATGTTTATTCTACTGAGACATTTCCTTTATGTTCCTATTCGTATCTTTTAAAAGTTCTTATTGTTGTTGCATTGTCCAGAAGGAACCTCCCAGTCAGCATTTGATTGGACGACGTGCACCATGTGTATCCCGTACATACCAGGAAGAAAACAGATTTCACCCACCTGGTTGATCATACAGGAGCTCATGTCTTCATCAGAGGGGATGTTGTGGCCTCTCTCCTTATTCTGAGACAGGCAGACAGACAGACAGACAGACAGACAGACAGACAGACAGACAGACAGACAGACAGACAGACAGACAGACAGACAGACAGACAGACAGACAGACAGACAGACAGACAGACAGACAGACAGACAGACAGACAGACGATATACTATGTTTCAATTGTGTCCAGTTGTATACAGTACATTTTGTAAATATATTGACTATATAACGTGGATTGTCTCAGCTGAACATGGTAGAGTTTCATCTATATTGTATATATATATTCTGCTTATATTGAGTAGATATTGTGTATATCAATATAGACACTGAGTGAACAAAACATTAAGAACACCTTCCTAATATTGAGTTGCACCTCCTTTTGCCCTCAGAAAAGTGTCAATTTGTCGGGGCATTGGACTCTACAAGGTGTCGAAAGTGTTCCACAGGGATGGATTCTGGCCCATGTTGACTCCAAAGCTTCCCACAGTTGTGTCCAGTTGGCTGGATGTCCATTGGGTGGTGGACCATTCTTGGTACACACAGGAAACTGAGTGTGAAAAACCCAGCAGCGTTGCAGTTCTTGACACTCAAACTGGTGTGCCTGACACCTACTACCATACCCCGTTCAAAGACACTTGAATATTTTGTCTTGCCCTCTGAATAGCACACATAGACAACCCATGTCTCAGTTGTCTCAAGGCTTAAACATCTTTAACCTGGTCTCCTCCCCTTCATCTACACTGATTGAAGTGGATTTAACAAAGTTACATCAATAAGGGATCATATCTTTCACCTGGATTCACCTCAGTCTATGTCATGTATATCATGTATAACACCTGGTCAGTCTATGTCATGTTTAACACCTGGTCAGTCTATATCATGTATAACACCTGGTCAGTCTATGTCATGTTTAACACCTGGTCAGTTTATGTCATGTATAACACCTGGTCAGTCTATGTCATCTATATCATGTATAACACCTGGTCAGTCTATGTCATGTTTAACACCTGGTCAGTTTATGTGATGTATAACACCTGGTCAGTCTATGTCATCTATATCATGTATAACACCTGGTCAGTCTATGTCATGTATAACACCTGGTCAGTCTATGTCATGTTTAACACCTGGTCAGTCTATGTCATGTATAACACCTGGTCAGTCTATGTCATGTATATCATGTATAACACCTGGTCAGTTCATGTCATGTATAACACCTGGTCAGTCTATGTCATCTATATCATGTATAACACCTGGTCAGTCTATGTCATGTTTAACACCTGGTCAGTCTATGTCATGTATAACACCTGGTCAGTCTATGTCATGTATACCACCTGGTCAGTCTATGTCATGTATAACACCTGGTCAGTCTATGTCATGTATAACACCTGGTCAGTCTATGTCATGTTTAACACCTGGTCAGTCTATGTCATGTATAACACCTGGTCAGTCTATGTCATGTATAACACCTGGTCAGTCTATGTCATGTATATCATGTATAACACCTGGTCAGTCTATGTCATGTATAACACCTGGTCAGTCTATGTCATGTATATCATGTATAACACCTGGTCAGTCTATGTCATGTTTAACACCTGGTCAGTCTATATCATGTATAACACCTGGTCAGTCTATGTCATGTATAACACCTGGTCAGTCTATGTCATGTATAACACCTGGTCAGGTTATGTCATCTATATAATGTATAACACCTGGTCAGTCTATGTCATCTATATCATGTATAACACCTGGTCAGTCTATGTCATGTATAACACCTGGTCAGTCTATGACATCTATATCATGTATAACACCTGGTCAGTCTATGTCATGTTTAACACCTGGTCAGTCTATGTCATCTATATCATCTATAACACCTGGTCAGTCTATGTCATGTTTAACACCCGGTCAGTCTGTCATGTATAACACCTGGTCAGTCTATGTCATCTATATCATGTATAACACCTGGTCAGTCTATGTCATGTATAACACCTGGTCAGTCTATGTCATGTTTAACACCTGGTCAGTCTATATCATGTATAACACCTGGTCAGTCTATGTCATGTTTAACACCTGGTCAGTCTATGTCATGTATAACACCTGGTCAGTCTATGTCATGTATAACACCTGGTCAGTCTATGTCATCTATATCATGTATAACACCTGGTCAGTCTATGTCATGTATAACACCTGGTCAGTCTATGTCATGTATAACACCTGGTCAGTCTACGTCATGTTTAACACCTGGTCAGTCTATGTCATGTATATCATGTATAACACCTGGTCAGTCTATGTCATGTTTAACACCTGGTCAGTCTATATCATGTATAACACCTGGTCAGTCTATGTCATGTTTAACACCTGGTCAGTCTATGTCATGTATAACACCTGGTCAGTCTATGTCATATATATAATGTATAACACCTGGTCAGTTCATGTCATGTATAACACCTGGTCAGTCTATGTCATGTATATCATGTATAACACCTGGACAGTCTATGTCATGTATAACACCTGGTCAGTCTATGTCATGTATAACACCTGGTCAGTCTATGTCATGTTTAACACCTGGTCAGTCTATGTCATGTATATCATGTATAACACCTGGTCAGTCTATGTCATGTATAACACCTGGTCAGTCTATGTCATGTATATAATGTATAACACCTGGTCAGTCTATGTCATGTTTAACACCTGGTCAGTCTATATCATGTATAACACCTGGTCAGTCTATGTCATGTATAACACCTGGTCAGTCTATGTCATGTTTAACACCTGGTCAGTCTATGTCATGTATATAATGTATAACACCTGGTCAGTCTATGTCATGTTTAACACCTGGTCAGTCTATATCATGTATAACACCTGGTCAGTCTATGTCATGTTTAACACCTGGTCAGTCTATGTCATGTATATTACCTGGTCAGTCTATGTCAGCTATATCATGTATAACACCTGGTCAGTTTATGTCATGTATAACACCTGGTCAGTCTATGTCATCTATATCATGTATAACACCTGGTCAGTCTATGTCATGTTTAACACCTGGTCAGTTTATGTCATGTATAACACCTGGTCAGTCTATGTCATCTATATCATGTATAACACCTGGTCAGTCTATGTCATGTATAACACCTGGTCAGTCTATGTCATGTTTAACACCTGGTCAGTCTATGTCATGTATAACACCTGGTCAGTCTATGTCATGTATATCATGTATAACACCTGGTCAGTTCATGTCATGTATAACACCTGGTCAGTCTATGTCATCTATATCATGTATAACACCTGGTCAGTCTATGTCATGTTTAACACCTGGTCAGTCTATGTCATGTATAACATCTGGTCAGTCTATGTCATGTATACCACCTGGTCAGTCTATGTCATGTATAACACCTGGTCAGTCTATGTCATGTTTAACACCTGGTCAGTCTATGTCATGTATAACACCTGGTCAGTCTATGTCATGTATAACACCTGGTCAGTCTATGTCATGTATATCATGTATAACACCTGGTCAGTCTATGTCATGTATAACACCTGGTCAGTCTATGTCATGTATATCATGTATAACACCTGGTCAGTCTATGTCATGTTTAACACCTGGTCAGTCTATATCATGTATAACACCTGGTCAGTCTATGTCATGTATAACACCTGGTCAGTCTATGTCATGTATAACACCTGGTCAGGTTATGTCATCTATATAATGTATAACACCTGGTCAGTCTATGTCATGTTTAACACCTGGTCAGTCTATGTCATCTATATCATGTATAACACCTGGTCAGTCTATGTCATGTATAACACCTGGTCAGTCTATGACATCTATATCATGTATAACACCTGGTCAGTCTATGTCATGTTTAACACCTGGTCAGTCTATGTCATCTATATCATCTATAACACCTGGTCAGTCTATGTCATGTTTAACACCTGGTCAGTCTATATCATGTATAACACCTGGTCAGTCTATATCATGTATAACACCTGGTCAGTCTATGTCATGTATAACACCTGGTCAGTCTATGTCATGTTTAACACCTGGTCAGTCTATATCATGTATAACACCTGGTCAGTCTATGTCATGTTTAACACCTGGTCAGTCTATGTCATGTATAACACCTGGTCAGTCTATGTCATGTATAACACCTGGTCAGTCTATGTCATGTATAACACCTGATCAGTCTATGTCATGTTTAACACCTGGTCAGTCTATATCATGTATAACACCTGGTCAGTCTATGTCATGTTTAACACCTGGTCAGTCTATGTCATGTATAACACCTGGTCAGTCTATGTCATGTATAACACCTGGTCAGTCTATGTCATGTATATCATGTATAACACCTGGTCAGTCTATGTCATGTATAACACCTGGTCAGTCTATGTCATGTATATCATGTATAACACCTGGTCAGTCTATGTCATGTTTAACACCTGGTCAGTCTATATCATGTATAACACCTGGTCAGTCTATGTCATGTATAACACCTGGTCAGTCTATGTCATGTTTAACACCTGGTCAGTCTATGTCATGTATATCATGTATAACACCTGGTCAGTCTATGTCATGTATAACACCTGGTCAGTCTATGTCATGTATATAATGTATAACACCTGGTCAGTCTATGTCATGTTTAACACCTGGTCAGTCTATATCATGTATAACACCTGGTCAGTCTATGTCATGTATAACACCTGGTCAGTCTATGTCATGTATAACACCTGGTCAGTCTATGTCATGTTTAACACCTGGTCAGTCTATGTCATGTATATCATGTATAACACCTGGTCAGTCTATGTCATGTATAACACCTGGTCAGTCTATGTCATGTATATAATGTATAACACCTGGTCAGTCTATGTCATGTTTAACACCTGGTCAGTCTATATCATGTATAACACCTGGTCAGTCTATGTCATGTATAACACCTGGTCAGTCTATGTCATGTTTAACACCTGGTCAGTCTATGTCATGTATATCATGTATAACACCTGGTCAGTCTATGTCATGTATAACACCTGGTCAGTCTATGTCATGTATATAATGTATAACACCTGGTCAGTCTATGTCATGTTTAACACCTGGTCAGTCTATATCATGTATAACACCTGGTCAGTCTATGTCATGTTTAACACCTGGTCAGTCTATGTCATGTATATTACCTGGTCAGTCTATGTCAGCTATATCATGTATAACACCTGGTCAGTCTATGTCATGTTTAACACCTGGTCAGTCTATGTCATGTATAACACCTGGTCAGTCTCTGTCATGTATAACACCTGGTCAGTCTATGTCATGTATAACACCTGGTCAGTCTATGTCATGTTTAACACCCGGTCAGTCTATGTCATCTATATCATGTATAACACCTGGTCAGTCTATGTCATGTATAACACCTGGTCAGTCTATGTCATGTATAACACCTGGTCAGTCTATGTCATTTATAACACCTGGTGAGTCTATGTCATCTATATCATGTATAACACCTGGTCAGTCTATGTCATGTATAACACCTGGTCAGTCTATGTCATGTATAACACCTGGTCAGTCTATGTCATGTATAACACCTGGTCAGTCTACGTCATGTTTAACACCTGGTCAGTCTATGTCATGTATATCATGTATAACACCTGGTCAGTCTATGTCATGTTTAACACCTGGTCAGTCTATGTCATGTATAACACCTGGTCAGTCTATATCATGTATAACACCTGGTCAGTCTATGTCATGTTTAACACCTGGTCAGTCTATGTCATGTATAACACCTGGTCAGTCTATGTCATGTATAACACCTGGTCAGTCTATGTCATGTATAACACTTGGTCAGTCTATGTCATGTTTAACACCTGGTCAGTCTATGTCATGTTTAACACCTGGTCAGTTTATGTCATGTTTAACACCTGGTCAGTCTATGTCATGTATAACACCTGGTCAGTCTATGTCATGTATAACACCTGGTCAGTTTATGTCATGTTTAACACCTGGTCAGTCTATGTCATGTATAACACCTGGTCAGTCTATGTCATGTATAACACCTGGTCAGTCTATGTCATGTTTAAACACTTTGTGACATCGGCTGATGTAAAAAAAAAAGAGCTTTAGAAATATATTTGATTGAAAGAGTAGGTGTTCTTAATGTTTTGTAGACTGTGTGTGTGTACTCACTCTGTACCAGATGAACATGGCTTTATATGCATTCTCATTGGAGCAGGATCCACAGGCCATGGTCTGAACACGGCTCATACCACTAGGAGCAACCTGGACAGAGGAGAGGGGAAGTGGGGAGGAGAGAGAAGGAGCATTGTGGATGGTATCCAATCAGAAGGACTGCACCATCCACAAAATGGAGGAAGTCAGTCTACAGTAGTGGGGTCCAGCTAGAATCCATCACTAGTTAGTTTCTGGTCTATTTAAATAGAGGAAGTCAGTCTACAGTAGTGGGGTCCAGCTAGAATCCATCACTAGTTAGTTTCTGGTCTATTTAAATGGGGGAAGTCAGTCTACAGTAGTGGGGTCCAGCTAGAATCCATCACTAGTTAGTTTCTGGTCTATTTAAATAGAGGAAGTCAGTCTACAGTAGTGGGGTCCAGCTAGAATCCATCACTAGTTAGTTTCTGGTCTATTTAAATGGGGTCCAGCTGGAATCCATCACTAGTTAGTGTCTGGTCTATTTAAATGGGGTCCAGCTGGAATCCATCACTAGTTAGTTTCTGGTCTTTTTAAATGGGAGGAAGTCAGTCTACAGTAGTGGGGTCCAGCTGGAATCACATCACTAGTTAGTGTCTGGTCTATTTAAATGGGGTCCAGCTAGAATCCATCACTAGTTAGTGTCTGGTCTATTTAAATGGGAGGAAGTCAGTCTACAGTAGTGGGGTCCAGCTGGAATCCATCACTAGTTAGTGTCTGGTCTATTTAAATGGGAGGAAGTCAGTCTACAGTAGTGGGGTCCAGCTAGAATCCATCACTAGTTAGTGTCTGGTCTATTTAAATGGGGTCCAGCTGGAATCCATCACTAGTTAGTTTCTGGTCTTTCACTAAAGGATCCAGTGTATTCAACGTGTGTGTTGTGTGTTGTGTGTGTTGTGTTGTGTGTGTGTGTTGTGTTGTGTGTGTTGTGTGTTGTGTTGTGTGTGTTGTGTGTGTGTTTTTGTGTGTGTAACTCACTGAGAGAAGGCTTTCTGCCAGCTTTTCCGGAAAGTTCTCGGGTGGCATGATCCCAAGAGCTGGCCTGTTCACAAACGCACTCTGAGAGGAGAAAGAGGTAAACATGGGGAACTCAGCAGGATTGTCAGATAAACCTGAGGAGAGATGTTCAACTCCAATGTCTTCTGATTGGTTTCCAATAACAGTTAGTGCAGAGAGAGTCCATTTCGTTAGGGGTTTTTCTCTGTGAGCTCATAGAGAGCAGCAAAGGTATCTCTACCTGAAAGTACATGATCTGAGTGATTGATAGTTGGTATTCAGCAGTCATAAAGCCTTATTTACTGTGAAGGACTACTGAAATAGTGATTTTGTCAGACAGCAGAGGCAACAGCTCTATAGTGGTGGAATGAAATAATAAAGTCATCAAATTAAACTAATGTAACATACACAACAACTGAAATATTTTATTAAAGTAAAGTGAATAAATGATGGTTAGTAAGTGCTAAGCAGTAATGAACAGTCACTAGCATCATGGGATATTTCTTAAAAATATATTCTGTGTTACAGCATTTTACCCACATAATGCATTCCCCTCCTCCCTCCTTCCCTCTCTCCCTCCCTCCCTCTCCCCCTCCCTCCCTCCCTCCCTCCCTCCCCCCTACATCCCTCCCTCCCTCGCTCTCCCTCTCTCTCCCTCCCTACCTCTCTCTCTCTCCCTCCCTCCCTCTCCCTCCCCCTACATCCCTCCCTCCCTCGCTCTCCCTCTCTCTCCCTCCCTCTCTCTCTCTCTCTCTCTCTCTCTCTCTCTCCCTCCCTCCCTCCCTCCCTCCCTCTCTCCCTCTCTCTCTCTCTCTCTCCCTCCCTCTCTCCCTCCCTCTCTCCCTCCCTCCCTCCCTCGCTCTCCCTCTCTCCCCCTCGCTCTCCCTTTCTCCCCCTCGCTCTCCCTTTCTCCCCTACCTCCCTCCCTACCTCTCTCCCTACATCCCTCCCTACATCCCTCCCTACATCCCTCCCTACATCCCTCCCTCCCTCCCTCGCTCTCCCTCTCCCCCTCGCTCTCCCTTTCTCCCCTACCTCCCTCCCTACCTCTCCCCCTACCTCCCTCCCTCTCTCCCCCTACATCCCTCCCTCCCTCCCTCCCTCTCCCCTCCCTCCCTCCCTCCCTCGCTCTCCCTCTCTCTCTCTCCCTCTCTCTCTCTCTCTCTCTCCCTCCCTCCCTCCCTCCCTCCCTCTCTCTTTCTCTCTCTCCCTCCCTCCCTCCCTCTCTCCCTACCTCTCTCCCTCCCTCCCTACATCCCTCCCTCCCTCCCTCTCCCTTTCTCCCCCTACCTCCCTCCCTACCTCTCTCCCTCCCTCCCTCCCTCTCTCCCTACCTCCCTACATCCCTCCCTCCCTCCCTCGCTCTCCCTCTCTCCCCCTACCTCCCTCCCTACCTCTCTCCCCCCCTCCCTCCCTCCCTCCCTACCTCTCTCCCTACCTCTCTCCCTCCCTCCCTCTCCCTCTCTCCCCCTCGCTCTCCCTTTCTCCCCCTACCTCTCTCCCTCTCCCCCTACCTCCCTCCCTCCCTCCCCCCCTCCCTCCTTCTCTCCCCCCTCTCTCCCTCCCTCCCCCCTCCCTCTCTCTCTCCCTCCCCCCTCCCTCCCCCCCTCCCCCCTCCCTCCCTTCCTACCATATTGTTGGGGTTGGACATCACTTTAATGAGTGAGGGATGGTTGTATCCTGAAAGAGAAAATAAAAATAAATATTACAATTCCTGTCACCACTTCATTATCACTAAACCATTTGAACCCAATGGAGTCAAATACAAGCTATAACCTAACCAACTAGTGTAGAAGACTGATTCCCACTGATGTAGCATATGAAACACTACAGTGTTTGACTGTACCATCAGCCTTATATAAAGACCTGCATAGCAGTTCCAGT
Source organism: Oncorhynchus mykiss (assembly GCF_057628025.1). NCBI lineage: Eukaryota > Metazoa > Chordata > Actinopteri > Salmoniformes > Salmonidae > Oncorhynchus > Oncorhynchus mykiss. Next base: position 78,970,565 of record NC_143034.1, on the reverse strand, counting down.
TACCACCACTAGGGGCCAGTATGAGATGAGAGAACCCCTCAGACAGCAGGGCACGAATCCACAAAGAGTCTCAAAGTAGAAGTGCTGATCTAGGATCTGTCTATCTCAGGGCTCTCCAACTCTGTTCCTGGAGAGATACGCTCCTGAAACCTCTCCAGGAACTGATACCCTCCTGAAACCTCTACAGGAACAGATACCCTCCTGAAACCTCTACAGGAACAGATACCCTCCTGAAACCTCTACAGGAACAGTTACCCTCCGGAAACCTCTACAGGAACAGATACCCTCCTGAAACCTCTACAGGAACAGATACCCTCCTGAAACCTCTACAGGAACAGATACCCTCCTGAAACCTCTACAGGAACAGATACCCTCCTGTAACCCCTACAGTTACAGATACCCTCCTGAAACCTCTACAGGAACAGATACCCTCCTGAAACCTCTCCAGGAACAGATACCCTCCTGAAACCTCTACAGGAACAGATACCCTCCTGAAACCTCTACAGGAACAGATACCCTCCTGAAACCTATACAGGAACAGATACCCTCCTGAAACCTCTACAGGAACAGATACCCTCCTGAAACCTCTACAGGAACAGATACCCTCCTGAAACCTCTCCAGGAACAGATACCCTCCTGAAACCTCTCCAGGAACAGATACCCTCCTGAAACCTCTACAGGAACAGATACCCTCCTGAAACCTCTCCAGGAACAGATACCCTCCTGAAACCTCTACAGGAACAGATACCCTCCTGAAACCTCTACAGGAACAGATACCCTCCTGAAACCTCTCCAGGAACAGATACCCTCCTGAAACCTCTACAGGAACAGATACCCTCCTGAAACCTCTCCAGGAACAGATACCCTCCTGTAACCCCTACAGGAACAGATACCCTCCTGAAACCTCTACAGGAACAGATACTCTCCTGAAACCTACAGGAACAGTTACCCTCCTGAAACCTCTACAGGAACAGATACCCTCCTGAAACCTCTACAGGAACAGATACCCTCCTGAAACCTCTCCAGGAACAGATACCCTCCTGAAACATCTACAGGAACAGATACCCTCCTGAAACCTCTACAGGAACAGATACCCTCCTGAAACCTCTCCAGGAACAGATACCCTCCTGAAACCTCTACAGGAACAGATACCCTCCTGAAATCTCTCCAGGAACAGATACCCTCCTGAAACCTCTCCAGGAACAGATACCCTCCTGAAACCTCTACAGGAACAGATACCCTCCTGAAACCTCTACAGGAACTGATACCCTCCTGAAACCTCTCCAGGAACAGATACCCTCCTGAAACCTCTACAGGAACAGATACCCTCCTGAAACCTCTACAGGAACAGATACCCTCCTGAAACCTCTCCAGGAACAGATACCCTCCTGAAACCTCTACAGGAACAGATACCCTCCTGAAATCTCTCCAGGAACAGATACCCTCCTGAAACCTCTCCAGGAACAGATACCCTCCTGAAACCTCTACAGGAACAGATACCCTCCTGAAACCTCTCCAGGAACAGATACCCTCCTGAAACCTCTACAGGAACAGATACCCTCCTGAAACCTCTCCAGGAACAGATACCCTCCTGAAACCTCGCCAGGAACAGATACCCTCCTGAAACCTACAGGAACAGATACCCTCCTGAAACCTCTCCAGGAACAGATACCCTCCTGAAACCTCTCCAGGAACAGATACCCTCCTGAAACCTCTACAGGAACAGATACCCTCCTGAAACCTCTACAGGAACAGATACCCTCCTGAAACCTCTCCAGGAACAGATACCCTCCTGAAACCTCTACAGGAACAGATACCCTCCTGAAACCTCTACAGGAACAGATACCCTCCTGAAACCTACAGGAACAGATACCCTCCTGAAACCTACAGGAACAGATACCCTCCTGAAACCTCTACAGGAACAGATACCCTCCTGAAACCTCTACAGGAACAGATACCCTCCTGAAACCTCTCCAGGAACAGATACCCTCCTGAAACCTCTCCAGGAACAGATACCCTCCTGAAACCTCTACAGGAACAGATACCCTCCTGAAACCTCTACAGGAACAGATACCCTCCTGAAACCTACAGGAACAGATACCCTCCTGAAACCTACAGGAACAGATACCCTCCTGAAACCTCTCCAGGAACAGATACCCTCCTGAAACCTCTACAGGAACAGATACCCTCCTGAAACCTCTACAGGAACAGATACCCTCCTGAAACCTCTACAGGAACAGATACCCTCCTGAAACCTCTACAGCAGGGGTGTCAAAGTCAAATGGACGGAGGGCCAAACAAAAAAATCAGCTACAAGACGAGGGCCGGACTGTTCGAATGTTCATTGAAAAATGTTTAAATGACGCATATAGTCTAGTGAACCTAATTGAACCTACTGAAAACCTAACAAATATATTACAATATGATCAGATAAATAAAGCAATATTTTCTTATGGCTCTGTCAGTAATCTTTAATTTTCAACAGACACAAAAGACAAATTTCCTTTATATAAATATCCCCATAACATGAACATTAAATGAAAGAAACCGGTATTCAAGGCACCATCAGTAGACTATATTTTCTATTTTAGCAAAAGTGGGCTAAATTTACTTCAAAGAAAAAACAATAATAGCAATTTTCTATCATCCACTCAACTGAAATATTTTTAAAATATAATTGGATTGAAATACAAAAAAATAAAGTGCAAAAATCTATTAATCAAAAACAACACTTTGTTTAAGGAGAAGTAACATGCAGTGAAAACAAATATTAAATTTTAACTTTTAAACTTGAACTGAGTAAAAACTCTAAATATGTGATTGCACAGTAATGTTCACTTGTTTGAGGTTGAGGGTGATACTTGGTGGTGTCCCATCTTTTCCACAAGTTCATCAATGTTCGGGGTAAGGCTCTGAGCTGAAGAAATCCTCAGAATTGAGTGGAGGTGTTCAGCAGTAAGTCGACTTCTGTGTGATGTTTGGTTCAGGTTCATCAAAGAAAACAGTTGTTCACACAGGTATGTGCTGCCAAACATAGACAACGTTTGAGCAGCCTGGATGCGCAGCTGGGGCATTGTGCCGGGGAGGAAACGGGCGAACTCCGCAGCACCCACTGCCGCATATTTTGCCCTCAGTGCATCATTGCATTGGAGGTCAATCAACTCCATTTGGAGGTTTGGTGGTGAGCTTTCCACGTCAACAGCAAATGGGTTACCGAGCAGTTCCAACCTGCTTTTTTGTGCTTCAAAGTCAGCAAATCGGCGTCGAAAGTCAGCGGCAAGCATACCTATTTTATCAGCCAACTGTGTGCTCGGGAACGCACTGGTAGAGAGCTTCTCTTTCATGGTCTGGCAGCTGGGAAAGTGGCTCAAATTTTCTTTCCGCATCTGCGTCTCCCACAGAGTCAGTTTGGTTTTAAATGCCTTCACTGTACTGTACATATCAGAGATGACACGATCCCGACCCTGCAGCTGCAAGTTTATTGCATTCAGATGACTCGTAATGTCACACAGAAAAGCCATTTCACACAGAAACATTTCGTCTCGGAGTTGTGTTGTGTCTTTCCCTTTGCTGTCCAAGAACAGACAAATCTCCTCACGAAGCTCGAAACATCTTTGAAGCACCTTTCCCTGGCTTAGCCATCGCACCTCTGTGTGATAAGGCAAATCACCATGCTCCGTTTCTAACTCCGTCAGAAATGCCTTGAACTGGCGGTGATTCAAACCTTTGGCTCTGATAAAGTTAACTGTGCGCGTGATGATGCTCATTACATGCTCCATTTTCAAGGCTTTACCGCACAACGCTTCCTGGTGTATGATACAATGATAAGCTGTCAGCTCACCTGTCGCGTTTTCCTCTTGCATCTTTTCCCGTATCTTCGCCACCAGTCCGCTCCTGTGTCCACACATCGCAGGTGCTCCGTCGGTTGTCAAACCCACGAGTTTTTCCCAAGGCAGCTCCATCTCATTTACACATCTTGACACCTCTTCATACAAATCATGCCCCGTAGTTGTGCCATGCATAGGACGTAAAGCCAAAAACTCCTCTGTCACGCTTAGGTTGGAGTCCACTCCGCGGATGAAAATTGACAACTGGGCAATGTCAGAAATGTCGGTGCTCTCATCCACAGCCAAGGAATATGCAATAAAATCTTTTCCCTTTTTCACAAGCTGCTCTTTTAGATTGATGGACAACTGGTCTACTCTCTCGGCAATGGTGTTTCTGCTCAGACTCACATTTAAAAAGAGTTGCCTTTTTTCTGGGCAAACTTCGTCACAAACTTTAATCATGCAGTTTTTGATGAAATCCCCCTCCGTAAATGGCCGGGCTGATTTAGCGATCTCTTCTGCCAAAATAAAACTGGCCTTGACAGCAGCCTGGCCTTGTGATTTGGCTTTTTTGAACAGAGCCTGTCGAGATTTGAGGCCTCGTTTTAATTCCTCTGCCTTTTGTAGCCTTTGTTCCATGTCCATATTCTTGTTTTTGTCCGCGTGTTTCGTTTCATAATGTCGTCTCAGATTATACTCTTTCAGTACCGCCACACTTTCTCCACACAGAAGACACACAGGTTTTCCAGCTACCTTCGTGAACATATACTCCGACTCCCACCTTGTTTGAAACCCCCGGTTCTCAGTATCCACCTTCCGTTTTGCCATTTTTGATGGGTATCTGAAAGTTAATTTTACTGTGATGCTGACGACTGCTGTGCCAATAAATATTGAAATGAAGCAGCCTACTGCTCGGTGCGTCACCTTTGCATTGTGGGAAATGTAGTATTTGTGCGTGTAAAAGATCTGCGGGCTGCCGGCTTGCTGCGGGCCGGTTCTAATAATAAATCAAGATCATCCCAGGGGCCGTAAAAAACCTTCTTGCGGGCCGGATGTGGCCCGCGGGCCTTGACTCTGACATATGTGCTCTACAGGAACAGATACCCTCCTGAAACCTACAGGAACAGATACCCTCCTGAAACCTCTACAGGAACAGATACCCTCCTGAAACCTACAGGAACAGATACCCTCCTGAAACCTCTCCAGGAACTGATACCCTCCTGAAACCTCTACAGGAACAGATACCCTCCTGAAACCTCTCCAGGAACAGATACCCTCCTGAAACCTCTCCAGGAACTGATACCCTCCTGAAACCTCTACAGGAACAGATACCCTCCTGAAACCTCTACAGGAACAGATACCCTCCTGAAACCTCTACAGGAACAGATACCCTCCTGAAACCTCTACAGGAACAGATACCCTCCTGAAACCTCTCCAGGAACAGATACCCTCCTGAAACCTCTACAGGAACAGATACCCTCCTGAAACCTCTACAGGAACAGATACCCTCATGAAACCTCTACAGGAACAGATACCCTCCTGAAACCTCTACAGGAACAGATACCCTCCTGAAACCTCTACAGGAACAGATACCCTCCTGAAACCTCTACAGGAACAGATACCCTCCTGAAACCTCTACAGGAACAGATACCCTCCTGAAACCTCTCCAGGAACAGATACCCTCCTGAAACCTCTACAGGAACAGATACCCTCCTGAAACCTCTCCAGGAACAGATACCCTCCTGTAACCCCTACAGGAACAGATACCCTCCTGAAACCTCTACAGGAACAGATACTCTCCTGAAACCTACAGGAACAGTTACCCTCCTGAAACCTCTACAGGAACAGATACCCTCCTGAAACCTCTACAGGAACAGATACCCTCCTGAAACCTCTCCAGGAACAGATACCCTCCTGAAACATCTACAGGAACAGATACCCTCCTGAAACCTCTACAGGAACAGATACCCTCCTGAAACCTCTCCAGGAACAGATACCCTCCTGAAACCTCTACAGGAACAGATACCCTCCTGAAATCTCTCCAGGAACAGATACCCTCCTGAAACCTCTCCAGGAACAGATACCCTCCTGAAACCTCTACAGGAACTGATACCCTCCTGAAACCTCTCCAGGAACAGATACCCTCCTGAAACCTCTCCAGGAACAGATACCCTCCTGAAACCTCTACAGGAACAGATACCCTCCTGAAACCTCTACAGGAACAGATACCCTCCTGAAACCTCTCCAGGAACAGATACCCTCCTGAAACCTCTACAGGAACAGATACCCTCCTGAAATCTCTCCAGGAACAGATACCCTCCTGAAACCTCTCCAGGAACAGATACCCTCCTGAAACCTCTACAGGAACAGATACCCTCCTGAAACCTCTCCAGGAACAGATACCCTCCTGAAACCTCTACAGGAACAGATACCCTCCTGAAACCTCTCCAGGAACAGATACCCTCCTGAAACCTCGCCAGGAACAGATACCCTCCTGAAACCTACAGGAACAGATACCCTCCTGAAACCTCTCCAGGAACAGATACCCTCCTGAAACCTCTCCAGGAACAGATACCCTCCTGAAACCTCTACAGGAACAGATACCCTCCTGAAACCTCTACAGGAACAGATACCCTCCTGAAACCTCTCCAGGAACAGATACCCTCCTGAACCCTCTACAGGAACAGATACCCTCCTGAAACCTCTACAGGAACAGATACCCTCCTGAAACCTACAGGAACAGATACCCTCCTGAAACCTACAGGAACAGATACCCTCCTGAAACCTCTACAGGAACAGATACCCTCCTGAAACCTCTCCAGGAACAGATACCCTCCTGAAACCTCTCCAGGAACAGATACCCTCCTGAAACCTCTACAGGAACAGATACCCTCCTGAAACCTCTACAGGAACAGATACCCTCCTGAAACCTACAGGAACAGATACCCTCCTGAAACCTACAGGAACAGATACCCTCCTGAAACCTCTCCAGGAACAGATACCCTCCTGAAACCTCTACAGGAACAGATACCCTCCTGAAACCTCTACAGGAACAGATACCCTCCTGAAACCTCTACAGGAACAGATACCCTCCTGAAACCTCTACAGCAGGGGTGTCAAAGTCAAATGGACGGAGGGCCAAACAAAAAAATCAGCTACAAGACGAGGGCCGGACTGTTCGAATGTTCATTGAAAAATGTTTAAATGACGCATATAGTCTAGTGAACCTAATTGAACCTACTGAAAACCTAACAAATATATTACAATATGATCAGATAAATAAAGCAATATTTTCTTATGGCTCTGTCAGTAATCTTTAATTTTCAACAGACACAAAAGACAAATTTCCTTTATATAAATATCCCCATAACATGAACATTAAATGAAAGAAACCGGTATTCAAGGCACCATCAGTAGACTATATTTTCTATTTTAGCAAAAGTGGGCTAAATTTACTTCAAAGAAAAAACAATAATAGCAATTTTCTATCATCCACTCAACTGAAATATTTTTAAAATATAATTGGATTGAAATACAAAAAAATAAAGTGCAAAAATCTATTAATCAAAAACAACACTTTGTTTAAGGAGAAGTAACATGCAGTGAAAACAAATATTAAATTTTAACTTTTAAACTTGAACTGAGTAAAAACTCTAAATATGTGATTGCACAGTAATGTTCACTTGTTTGAGGTTGAGGGTGATACTTGGTGGTGTCCCATCTTTTCCACAAGTTCATCAATGTTCGGGGTAAGGCTCTGAGCTGAAGAAATCCTCAGAATTGAGTGGAGGTGTTCAGCAGTAAGTCGACTTCTGTGTGATGTTTGGTTCAGGTTCATCAAAGAAAACAGTTGTTCACACAGGTATGTGCTGCCAAACATAGACAACGTTTGAGCAGCCTGGATGCGCAGCTGGGGCATTGTGCCGGGGAGGAAACGGGCGAACTCCGCAGCACCCACTGCCGCATATTTTGCCCTCAGTGCATCATTGCATTGGAGGTCAATCAACTCCATTTGGAGGTTTGGTGGTGAGCTTTCCACGTCAACAGCAAATGGGTTACCGAGCAGTTCCAACCTGCTTTTTTGTGCTTCAAAGTCAGCAAATCGGCGTCGAAAGTCAGCGGCAAGCATACCTATTTTATCAGCCAACTGTGTGCTCGGGAACGCACTGGTAGAGAGCTTCTCTTTCATGGTCTGGCAGCTGGGAAAGTGGCTCAAATTTTCTTTCCGCATCTGCGTCTCCCACAGAGTCAGTTTGGTTTTAAATGCCTTCACTGTACTGTACATATCAGAGATGACACGATCCCGACCCTGCAGCTGCAAGTTTATTGCATTCAGATGACTCGTAATGTCACACAGAAAAGCCATTTCACACAGAAACATTTCGTCTCGGAGTTGTGTTGTGTCTTTCCCTTTGCTGTCCAAGAACAGACAAATCTCCTCACGAAGCTCGAAACATCTTTGAAGCACCTTTCCCTGGCTTAGCCATCGCACCTCTGTGTGATAAGGCAAATCACCATGCTCCGTTTCTAACTCCGTCAGAAATGCCTTGAACTGGCGGTGATTCAAACCTTTGGCTCTGATAAAGTTAACTGTGCGCGTGATGATGCTCATTACATGCTCCATTTTCAAGGCTTTACCGCACAACGCTTCCTGGTGTATGATACAATGATAAGCTGTCAGCTCACCTGTCGCGTTTTCCTCTTGCATCTTTTCCCGTATCTTCGCCACCAGTCCGCTCCTGTGTCCACACATCGCAGGTGCTCCGTCGGTTGTCAAACCCACGAGTTTTTCCCAAGGCAGCTCCATCTCATTTACACATCTTGACACCTCTTCATACAAATCATGCCCCGTAGTTGTGCCATGCATAGGACGTAAAGCCAAAAACTCCTCTGTCACGCTTAGGTTGGAGTCCACTCCGCGGATGAAAATTGACAACTGGGCAATGTCAGAAATGTCGGTGCTCTCATCCACAGCCAAGGAATATGCAATAAAATCTTTTCCCTTTTTCACAAGCTGCTCTTTTAGATTGATGGACAACTGGTCTACTCTCTCGGCAATGGTGTTTCTGCTCAGACTCACATTTAAAAAGAGTTGCCTTTTTTCTGGGCAAACGTCGTCACAAACTTTAATCATGCAGTTTTTGATGAAATCCCCCTCCGTAAATGGCCGGGCTGATTTAGCGATCTCTTCTGCCAAAATAAAACTGGCCTTGACAGCAGCCTGGCCTTGTGATTTGGCTTTTTTGAACAGAGCCTGTCGAGATTTGAGGCCTCGTTTTAATTCCTCTGCCTTTTGTAGCCTTTGTTCCATGTCCATATTCTTGTTTTTGTCCGCGTGTTTCGTTTCATAATGTCGTCTCAGATTATACTCTTTCAGTACCGCCACACTTTCTCCACACAGAAGACACACAGGTTTTCCAGCTACCTTCGTGAACATATACTCCGACTCCCACCTTGTTTGAAACCCCCGGTTCTCAGTATCCACCTTCCGTTTTGCCATTTTTGATGGGTATCTGAAAGTTAATTTTACTGTGATGCTGACGACTGCTGTGCCAATAAATATTGAAATGAAGCAGCCTACTGCTCGGTGCGTCACCTTTGCATTGTGGGAAATGTAGTATTGGTGCGTGTAAAAGATCTGCGGGCTGCCGGCTTGCTGCGGGCCGGTTCTAATAATAAATCAAGATCATCCCAGGGGCCGTAAAAAACCTTCTTGCGGGCCGGATGTGGCCCGCGGGCCTTGACTCTGACATATGTGCTCTACAGGAACAGATACCCTCCTGAAACCTACAGGAACAGATACCCTCCTGAAACCTCTACAGGAACAGATATCCTCCTGAAACCTACAGGAACAGATACCCTCCTGAAACCTCTCCAGGAACTGATACCCTCCTGAAACCTCTACAGGAACAGATACCCTCCTGAAACCTCTCCAGGAACAGATACCCTCCTGAAACCTCTCCAGGAACTGATACCCTCCTGAAACCTCTACAGGAACAGATACCCTCCTGAAACCTCTACAGGAACAGATACCCTCCTGAAACCTCTACAGGAACAGATACCCTCCTGAAACCTCTACAGGAACAGATACCCTCCTGAAACCTCTACAGGAACAGATACCCTCCTGAAACCTCTCCAGGAACAGATACCCTCCTGAAACCTCTACAGGAACAGATACCCTCCTGAAACCTCTACAGGAACAGATACCCTCATGAAACCTCTACAGGAACAGATACCCTCCTGAAACCTCTACAGGAACAGATACCCTCCTGAAACCTCTACAGGAACAGATACCCTCCTGAAACCTCTCCAGGAACAGATACCCTCCTGAAACCTCTCCAGGAACAGATACCCTCCTGAAACCTCTACAGGAACAGATACCCTCCTGAAACCTCTACAGGAACAGATCCCCTCCTGAAACCTCTACAGGAACAGATCCCCTCCTGAAACCTCTACAGGAACAGATACCCTCCTGAAAACCTCTACAGGAACAGATACCCTCCTGAAACCTCTCCAGGAACAGATACCCTCCTGAAACCTCTCCAGGAACAGATACCCTCCTGAAACCTCTCCAGGAACAGATACCCTCCTGAAACCTCTACAGGAACAGATACCCTCCTGAAACCTCTACAGGAACAGATACCCTCCTGAAACCTCTCCAGGAACAGATACCCTCCTGAAACCTCTCCAGGAACAGATACCCTCCTGAAACCTCTACAGGAACAGATACCCTCCTGAAACCTCTCCAGGAACAGATACCCTCCTGAAACCTCTCCAGGAACAGATACCCTCCTGAAACCTCTACAGGAACAGATACCCTCCTGAAACCTCTACAGGAACAGATACCCTCCTGAAACCTCTACAGGAACAGATACCCTCCTGAAACCTACAGGAACAGATACCCTCCTGAAACCTACAGGAACAGATACCCTCCTGAAACCTCTACAGGAACAGATACCCTCCTGAAACCTACAGGAACAGATACCCTCCTGAAAACCTCTACAGGAACAGATACCCTCCTGAAAACCTCTACAAGAACAGATACCCTCCTGAAACCTCTACAGGAACAGATACCCTCCTGAAAACCTCTACAGGAACAGATACCCTCCTGAAACCTCTACAGGAACAGATACCCTCCTGAAACCTCTCCAGGAACAGATACCCTCCTGAAACCTACAGGAACAGATACCCTCCTGAAACCTCTACAGGAACAGATACCCTCCTGAAACCTACAGGAACAGATACCCTCCTGAAACCTCTACAGGAACAGATACCCTCCTGAAACCTCTACAGGAACAGATACCCTCCTGAAACCTCTACAGGAACAGATACCCTCCTGAAACCTCTACAGGAACAGATACCCTCCTGAAACCTCTACAGGAACAGATACCCTCCTGAAACCTCTCCAGGAACAGATACCCTCCTGAAACCTCTCCAGGAACAGATACCCTCCTGAAACCTCTCCAGGAACAGATACCCTCCTGAAACCTCTCCAGGAACAGATACCCTCCTGAAACCTCTCCAGGAACAGATACCCTCCTGAAACAGGGTTGGAGAGCCCTGGTCGATATATTCTTATTCTTAATGATCCTGGATCAGCAGTCTGACTCTGAGACACTGTGTGGATACAGGCCCTGAAGTTATAGAGCCTCATCATCCTAACCTACCACTTTCCCAACACACCTGGGTTCAAATACTATTTGATATTTTCCCGAATACTTTTAGAATTTGCTTTAGCCTGCCTGGAGCGCCAGATGGGCGGGGTTTTTGTATTTTAGAGCCATTCGATTGGTCCGTTAAAGCCAGGCCACCGCAATCAAGCGAATACATTGTATTTAAAATAGTGTTTGAACCCAGGTCAGTTAACA
>NC_143034.1:78756370-78778870 GCF_057628025.1 Oncorhynchus mykiss | reverse complement strand
AACCACGAGGGTTATTGACAAGCTGCTATAGAGACACCCACACAACCACGAGGGTGATTAACAAGCTGCTATAGAGACACCCACACAACCACGAGGGTTATTAACAAGCTGCTATAGAGACACCCACACAACCACGAGGGTGATTAACAAGCTGCTATAGAGACACCCACACAACCACGAGGGTTATTGACAAGCTGCTATAGAGACACCCACACAACCACGAGGGTTATTGACAAGCTGCTATAGAGACACCCACACAACCACGAGGGTGATTAACAAGCTGCTATAGAGACACCCACACAACCACGAGGGTGATTAACAAGCTGCTATAGAGACACCCACACAACCACGAGGGTGATTAACAAGCTGCTATAGAGACACCCACACAACCACGAGGGTTATTGACAAGCTGCTATAGAGACACCCACACAACCACGAGGGTGATTGACAAGCTGCTGATGAGTTATAGAAAGAAAACAACTGTTTATGAAAGACTAGTTGGTAAAGTACTAACATATTATGTTGAAGAAAGACTATATTGACGTGGCCCGACTCTATAGAGGTAGCTATGGTAACAAGGATGCTGCTGGTAGAGTAGCTAGCTACCTTACCGAGCTGTACCGACTCTATTCAGAAAAGTGTCTCAGAGTTTAGACTTTAATATCATAAGAAATAAGATTCTCTGATTTTAAAAGGCAAAACTGATTCTAGATCAGCATTCCTACTTTGAGACACTATATGAACCCAGGCACATCAAGCATCAGTTTTGACTTACAGATCATCACGAATAATAAGATTGCATCGACAGATCCTAGATCAGCATTATACTAAAATGTTTTTGTGGTTAGGGGCCCAGGTCTCTGACAAGCTTACTCATCACTTCTCTACCTCCGTTTACACTTGTTGCACACATCTGCAGGATGAGATTGCTCTCACAGAGGTGAGAATGTCTTTAAAAAGAGAACATCCAGATGTGATATTCATTGTGACACGAGTGTTCTGAGAATGCTGGAACAGCAGCGCTCCGCTGAAATAGTCCATGTTCCATTTGTTGCCGTAACAACATTACAACATCAAGATGATTTCAGGGAGTGGAGGTTATTTCACAGTTCATAAGCCTTATAAAACCCTCCACCCCTCCAAAAAAAACACTTTGGATTTATAGACTTCTGAGTCAAGCTATTTTTTTACTGGATGGACTGAGGAAGGTCTCACAGTGGGGTGGTAATGGGCTGCATCCCAAACAGCACCCTAGTTCAAAAGTAGTGCACTATATAGGGACCAAGGTGCTAAAAATAGGGACAAGGGTGCCATTCAGGACCCTGACAATGTCTGTTTTCAAAAATAACATTTACATCCATCATGAATGTTCTGAGAAAGCTCTCACAGAGGAGTGGAAATGTTGGTGTCCCAAGTGGCACCCTATTCCCTACATAGTGCACTACTTTTGACCAGAGCTCTATGGCACACAATTCCCTATATAGTGCACTACTTTAGACCAGAGCTCAATGACAGCCTATTCCTTATATAGTGCACTACTTTAGACCAGAGCCCTATGGCACCCTATTCCTTATATAGTGCACTACTTTAGACCAGAGCTCAATGACAGCCTATTCCTTATATAGTGCACTACTTTAGACCAGAGCTCTATGACACACTATTCCCTACATAGTGCACTACTTTTGACCAGAGCCCTATGATCCCCTATTCCCTACATAGTGCACTACTTTGACCAGAGCCAATAGGTATTGCACTAAGGACTAAAGGGGCCATTTGGGAGATAGCCCATGTCTGTTTTCAAAAAGAACATCTTGGAGGCATCCATCATGAGCGCCTTGAGACACACCACTCTGACAGAGGAGTGATAATATCTCTCAAAGAGAACATCCATATTTGGTATTCATCTGGACAGATATTCAGTACCTAGTCGTCCCCACGTCTCCCTATAAAAGAACTGAAAGAACGTACCTCGTGTTTTATTACAGATGATCAATAACGAACGTGTACTGCGGTTGTTTGCTTTTGTTGAAGGGAGAGAGGTTAGAGACTGTTGAAGGGAGAGTGGTTAGAGACTGTTGAAGGGAGAGTGGTTAGAGACTGTTGAAGGGAGAGTGGTTAGAGACTGTTGAAGGGAGAGAGGTTAGAGACTGTTCAAGGGAGAGTGGTTAGAGACTGTTCAAGGGAGAGTGGTTAGAGACTGCTCAAGAGAGAGAGGTTAGAGACTGTTGAAGGGAGAGTGGTTAGAGACTGTTCAAGGGAGAGTGGTTAGAGACTGTTCAAGGGAGTGACTTAGAGACTGTTCAAGGGAGAGGTTAGAGACTGTTCAAGGGAGAGTGGTTAGAGACTGTTCAAGGGAGAGAGGTTAGAGACTGTTCAAGGGAGTGACTTAGAGACTGTTCAAGGGAGAGGTTAGAGACTGTTCAAGGGAGAGTGGTTAGAGACTGTTCAAGGGAGAGAGGTTAGAGACTGTTCAAGGGAGAGAGGTTAGAGACTGTTCAGGGGAGAGAGGTTAGAGACTGTTCAAGGGAGAGTGGTTAGAGACTGTTCAAGGGAGTGACTTAGAGACTGTTCAAGGGAGAGGTTAGAGACTGTTCAAGGGAGAGTGGTTAGAGACTGTTCAAGGGAGAGAGGTTAGAGACTGTTCAAGGGAGAGAGGTTAGAGACTGTTCAAGGGAGAGTGGTTAGAGACTGTTGAAGGGAGTGACTTAGAGACTGTTCAAGGGAGAGTGGTTAGAGACTGTTCAAGGGAGAGAGGTTAGAGACTGTTCAAGGGAGAGAGGTTAGAGACTGTTCAAGGGAGAGTGGTTAGAGACTGTTCAGGGGAGAGAGGTTAGAGACTGTTCAAGGGAGAGTGGTTAGAGACTGTTGGAGGGAGTGACTTAGAGACTGTTCAAGGGAGAGGTTAGAGACTGTTCAAGGGGGTGGTTAGAGACTGTTCAAGGGTGAGAGGTTAGAGACTGCTCAAGGGAGAGTGGTTAGAGACTGTTCAAGGGAGAGTGGTTAGAGTCTGTTAAAGAGAGAGTGGTTAGAGACTGTTCAAGGGAGAGTGGTTAGAGACTGTTCAAGGGAGAGGTTAGATACTGTTCAAGAGAGAGTGGTTAGAGACTGTTCAAGGGAGAAGTTAGAGACTGTTCAAGGGAGACTTAGATACTGTTCAAGGGAGACTTAGAGACTGTTCAAGGGAGAGGTTAGAGACTGTTCAAGGGAGAGTGGTTAGAGACTGCTCAAGAGAGAGTGGTTAGAGACTGCTCAAGGGAGAGTGGTTAGAGACTGTTCAAGGGAGAGTGATTAGAGACTGTTCAAGGGAGAGGTTAGATACTGTTCAAGAGAGAGTGGTTAGAGACTGTTCAAGGGAGAAGTTAGAGACTGTTCAAGGGAGACTTAGATACTGTTCAAGGGAGACTTAGAGACTGTTCAAGGGAGAGGTTAGAGACTGTTCAAGGGAGAGTGGTTAGAGACTGCTCAAGAGAGAGTGGTTAGAGACTGTTCAAGGGAGAGTGGTTAGAGACTGTTCAAGGGAGAGTGGTTAGAGACTGTTCAAGGGAGAGTGGTTAGAGACTGTTCAAGGGAGGGACTTAGAGACTGTTCAAGGGAGAGTGGTTAGAGACTGATCACGGGAGTGGTTAGAGAATGCTGAAGGGAGAGAGGTTAGAGACTGTTCAAGAGAGAGTGGTTAGAGACTGTTCAAGGGAGAGAGGTTAGAGACTGCCCCAAGGGAGAGTGGTTAGAGACTGCTCAGGGGAGAGAGGTTAGAGACTGCCCCAAGGGAGAGTGGTTAGAGACTGCTCAGGGGAGAGTGGTTAGAGACTATTCAAGAGAGAGGTTAGAGACTGCTCTCACAGCAAGGAGGTAATGTATGCGTTTGAAAAGCTGAATTTTATTATACCCGGCGGCGTGGGAAACAACAGCCCCAGCTAGCGACACCTTAGAGTTGAGAGTTCTTCTCCACGCGGCTGACACACAGTTCATACTCAATAAGCAGTAAGGTCCGAGGGGGTGTGGTATATGGCCAATATACCGCGGCTAAGGGCTGTTCTTAGGCACAATGCAACGTAAATTCAATAAGGCTCGAGGGGGTGTGGTATATGGCCAATATACCGCGGCTAGGGGCTGTTCTTAGGCGCAATGCAACTTAAATTCGAAAACATAAATCTACGTAATCCACCAAAAGTAATTATTTATCATGAGAGGGCCATAAACAATAACTAGTAATGCTGCATACTGTTTGAAAGGTTATAAAATATCACCTTTCTATAATGAAATAAAAAATAATAATAAATTGCTGAGGTGTTGTCACTTTTTGAGGACACAAGGTCAAGTACACAGTACAACTGTGACCCATAAAAACATGAGGTCAAGTACACAGTACAACTGTGACCCATAAAAACACGAGGTCAAGTACACAGTACAACTGTGACCCATAAAAACATGAGATCAAGTACACAGTACAACTGTGACCCATAAAAACACGAGGTCAAGTACACAGTACAACTGTGACCCATAAAAACACGAGGTCAAGTACACAGTACAACTGTGACCCATAAAAACATGAGGTCAAGTACACAGTACAACTGTGACCCATAAAAACACGAGGTCAAGTACACAGTACAACTGTGACCCATAAAAACATGAGGTCAAGTACACAGTACAACTGTGACCCATAAAAACACGAGGTCAAGTACACAGTACAACTGTGACCCATAAAAACATGAGGTCAAGTACACAGTACAACTGTGACCCATAAAAACACAAGGTCAAGTACACAGTACAACTGTGACCCATAAAAACACGAGGTCAAGTACACAGTACAACTGTGACCCATAAAAACATGAGGTCAAGTACACAGTACAACTGTGACCCATAAAAACATGAGGTCAAGTACACAGTACAACTGTGACCCATAAAAACACAAGGTCAAGTACACAGTACAACTGTGACCCATAAAAACACGAGGTCAAGTACACAGTACAACTGTGACCCATAAAAACATGAGGTCAAGTACACAGTACAACTGTGACCCATAAAAACACGAGGTCAAGTACACAGTACAACTGTGACCCATAAAAACATGAGGTCAAGTACACAGTACAACTGTGACCCATAAAAACACAAGGTCAAGTACACAGTACAACTGTGACCCATAAAAACACAAGGTCAAGTACACAGTACAACTGTGACCCATAAAAACATGAGGTCAAGTACACAGTACAACTGTGACCCATAAAAACACAAGGTCAAGTACACAGTACAACTGTGACCCATAAAAACATGAGGTCAAGTACACAGTACAACTGTGACACATAAAAACATGAGGTCAAGTACACAGTACAACTGTGACCCATAAAAACATGAGGTCAAGTACACAGTACAACTGTGACCCATAAAAACACAAGGTCAAGTACACAGTACAACTGTGACCCATAAAAACATGAGGTCAAGTACACAGTACAACTGTGACCCATAAAAACACAAGGTCAAGTACACAGTACAACTGTGACCCATAAAAACATGAGGTCAAGTACACAGTACAACTGTGACCCATAAAAACATGAGGTCAAGTACACAGTACAACTGTGACCCATAAAAACATGAGGTCAAGTACACAGTACAACTGTGACCCATAAAAACACGAGGTCAAGTACACAGTACAACTGTGACCCATAAAAACATGAGGTCAAGTACACAGTACAACTGTGACCCATAAAAACACAAGGTCAAGTACACAGTACAACTGTGACCCATAAAAACACGAGGTCAAGTACACAGTACAACTGTGACCCATAAAAACACAAGGTCAAGTACACAGTACAACTGTGACCCATAAAAACACAAGGTCAAGTACACAGTACAACTGTGACCCATAAAAACACAAGGTCAAGTACACAGTACAACTGTGACCCATAAAAACACGAGGTCAAGTACACAGTACAACTGTGACCCATAAAAACACAAGGTCAAGTACACAGTACAACTGTGACCCATAAAAACACAAGGTCAAGTACACAGTACAACTGTGACCCATAAAAACACAAGGTCAAGTACACAGTACAACTGTGACCCATAAAAACACAAGGTCAAGTACACAGTACAACTGTGACCCATAAAAGCATGAGGTCAAGTACACAGTACAACTGTGACACATATAAACATGAGCTCAAGTACACAGTACAAATGTGACACATAAAAACATGAGCTCAAGTACACAGTACAAATGTGACACATAAAAACATGAGCTCAAGTACACAGTACAACTGTGACACATAAAAACACGAGCTCAAGTACACAGTACAACTGTGACACACATAAAAACACGAGCTCAAGTACACAGTACAACTGTGACACACATAAAAACACGAGGTCAAGTACACAGTACAACTGTGACACACATAAAAACACGAGGTCAAGTACACAGTACAACTGTGACACACATAAAAACATGAGGTCAAGTACACAGTACAACTGTGACACACATAAAAACACGAGGTCAAGTACACAGTACAACTGTGACACACATAAAACACGAGGTCAAGTACACAGTACAAATGTGACACACATAAAAAACGAGCTCAAGTACACAGTACAACTGTGACACACATAAAAACATGAGCTCAAGTACACAGTACAACTGTGACACACATAAAAACACGAGCTCAAGTACACCGTACAACTGTGACACACATAAAAACATGAGCTCAAGTACACAGTACAACTGTGACACACATAAAAAAACACAACATATTTTATGTGATGCATTTTCTATTCAACAAAACTGAATGAATAAGGCTTGAATTGATATATGCTTTCTAAACCCAGTGTAGCAGTGTGATGTCGTTCCCCTAGATGATTCACCGAGTTGCACACGAGGACCAATCCAAATAGGCCAGGTCAAGAGGGGATGTTAATCATTGGATAATAGTGATAATAATAATTCAGTGTGTTTTTTAAAATGTAATTACAGCTGCAGAGCTAATGTTGTTCTTTGGTGTACAAACACTTTTTCATATCAATATTGTACATACATGTGATTGTAGTACATACATGTGATTGTAGTACATACATGTGATTGTAAAAGTTTCTGTATATTTTGGTTTGGTCCGTCTCGGGTTATCTGTATTTCCATACCCCCTTATTGTTCTCTTTTGCCTGACCTTCGGCTAGCAAGGTGCCTGAGAGCTAGGACTGCGCCAAGGGTTAACATATTGTGTGTCGTCTCTTCATGTGCAGGTGCCTGAGAGCTAGGACTGTGCCAAGGGTTAACATAATGTTGTTGTCTCTTCGTGTGCAGGTGCCTGAGAGCTAGGACTGTGCCAAGGGTTAACATAATGTGTGTCGTCTCTTCGTGTGCAGGTGCCTGAGAGCTAGGACTGTGCCAAGGGTTAACATAATGTGTGTTGTCTCTTCGTGTGCAGGGGGCAAATAAAAATAATTCAACTAGCAGACCTTCAGTTGTGGCAGCGTCCTAATTAAAAGTACACAACGCAGAACAAACCACGCTACAATAGCATAAACAAATTATTAAATTACTAACTATAAGATTTCACCTTCCTTATAACTGTCAAATACACAATTGTATGTTTCATATTTTCTAAAGGTCTTTCTTGATCAAAACGTCTGCCCCCCTCCCCATCACCGTGAATGTCTCACAGAGCTCCAGCTCGGGCTTCCTGAACTCGTTAGGATTAATGAGTATACATCGATTGGTCCGTGTGCTCCGGAGATGAAACCACTCTGTCCCGCTGCTCTGAGATGTAGCGATTACAAGCATGTGCTTTGTTAATGGCTGTGATGTAAGGTTCAACCAGAGGTTGAATGACACGGTAGGAGTGATATCCCAGCTTCAAGTGGTCTCAGACGTCACACATCCTACTTCACACAGGCTCAGAAAAATATATATTACTGTGTCCATGGGAACCAGGGCTGTGGCTCAATGCAAGCCATTTGGATCTACAGTATTCACAGGTCAATGCTCAATGCAAGCCATTTGGATCTACAGTATTCACAGGTCGATGCTCAATGCAAGCCATTTGGATCTACAGTATTCACAGGTCGATGCTCAATGCAAGCCATTTGGATCTACAGTATTCACAGGTCAATGCTCAATGCAAGCCATTTGGATCTACAGTATTCACAGGTCGATGCTCAATGCAAGCCATTTGGATCTACAGTATTCACAGGTCGATGCTCAATGCAAGCCATTTGGATCTACAGTATTCACAGGTCGATGCTCAATGCAAGGCATTTGGATCTACAGTATTCACAGGTCGATGCTCAATGCAAGGCATTTGGATCTACAGTATTCACAGGTCGATGCTCAATGCAAGCCATTTGGATCTACAGTATTCACAGGTCGATGCTCAATGCAAGCCATTTGGATCTACAGTATTCACAGGTCGATGCAAGCCATTTGGATCTACAGTATTCACAGGTCGATGCTCAATGCAAGGCATTTGGATCTACAGTATTCACAGGTCGATGCTCAATGCAAGGCATTTGGATCTACAGTATTCACAGGTCGATGCTCAATGCAAGCCATTTGGATCTACAGTATTCACAGGTCGATGCTCAATGCAAGCCATTTGGATCTACAGTATTCACAGGTCGATGCTCAATGCAAGGCATTTGGATCTACAGTATTCACAGGTCGATGCTAGCCATTTGGATCTACAGTATTCACAGGTTGATGCTCAATGCAAGGCATTTGGATCTACAGTATTCACAGGTCAATGCTCAATGCAAGGCATTTGGATCTACAGTATTCACAGGTCGATGCAAGCCATTTGGATCTACAGTATTCACAGGTCGATGCTCAATGCAAGCCATTTGGATCTACAGTATTCACAGGTCGATGCTCAATGCAAGCCATTTGGATCTACAGTATTCACAGGTCGATGCTCAATGCAAGCCATTTGGATCTACAGTATTCACAGGTCGATGCAAGCTATTTGGATCTACAGTATTCACAGGTCGATGCTCAATGCAAGGCATTTGGATCTACAGTATTCACAGGTCGATGCTCAATGCAAGGCATTTGGATCTACAGTATTCACAGGTCGATGCTCAATGCAAGGCATTTGGATCTACAGTATTCACAGGTCGATGCTCAATGCAAGGCATTTGGATCTACAGTATTCACAGGTCGATGCTCAATGCAAGCCATTTGGATCTACAGTATTCACAGGTCGATGCTCAATGCAAGGCATTTGGATCTACAGTATTCACAGGTCAATGCTCAATGCAAGGCATTTGGATCTACAGTATTCACAGGTCGATGCAAGCCATTTGGATCTACAGTATTCACAGGTCGATGCAAGGCATTTGGATCTACAGTATTCACAGGTCGATGCTCAATGCAAGGCATTTGGATCTACAGTATTCACAGGTCAATGCTCAATGCAAGGCATTTGGATCTACAGTATTCACAGGTCGATGCAAGCCATTTGGATCTACAGTATTCACAGGTCGATGCTCAATGCAAGCCATTTGGATCTACAGTATTCACAGGTCGATGCTCAATGCAAGGCATTTGGATCTACAGTATTCACAGGTCGATGCAAGCCATTTGGATCTACAGTATTCACAGGTCGATGCTCAATGCAAGGCATTTGGTTCTACAGTATTCACAGGTCAATGCAAGCCATTTGGATCTACAGTATTCACAGGTCGATGTATAAGCTTAACATTTGGTCCGAACTGGTACCAGAACCACATCCATCTAAGAGTATTTATAGTCCTACTCCAGTCTCTTATTCAGCTCATTTATCACCTGACTTACTTAACAGGATGTACATCTCAGCAGGTGGTCCAGGTGTCCTCTGACATGACACAAGTGGTGGTGGTTGGGGAGGGGGAGGGTTATGTTCCTCAGGCAAGGGGAGGCCGATGACAGATGGGGCGGTGGGGAGGTGGGGCGGTGGGGAGGTGGGGAGGTGGGGCGGTGGGGAGGTGGGGAGGTGGGGCGGTGGGGAGGTGTGGAGGTGGGGCGGTGGAGAGGTGGGGCGTTGGTTCAACCATAGGTTAACTACCTCATCTGTTTACTTAATCCACAACCCATTTCTTTCTTCCTAGTTGGAATGGTGTTCATTAACTTTAATTACTCCTTGTCCGTGTCACACAATCCCTTCTTATGAACTCATATTGTTAATCAGATATAATAAAATAGAGTATAAGTTTACTTAGTTACAGTTCCATTTAAAATGATTTGTTCAGTCATTTAATCAGAATTTTCCCAACACAACCGAATGATAGACTTCAATTCCTAATATTATATCATAAGGGGGTAGAGTAACAGTAATGTTATATCCAGCAATGCCCCTGGTGAAAGCGTCACAAAGTCATCTCAACAGAACACAACTTCCTGGTAATAGTTTACTGGTATACTAAGGGGTTGTACATTTCCTGTACTGTCCTATGGTAGGAAGGTGTCACTAACAAATATGTTCAACCTTTTGTTCAAATAACTTCTGTCCTTCTCCTAACTTTATATTCCACCATTGGGTCATTACCCAATAAAATCCCCAGACAGATAAAACACACAACACTCATAAACAACTCAACTCATTACTTTGTACTTTTCACAGAATTACCTCTCCAAAATTAACTTTTGATTAGGTACTTTTCACAGAATTACCTCTCCAAAATAAACAATTATTCAACAATTCCACCATCTCCCCATAGGTCAGAATTACCTCTGCAAAATAACTAGTATTTACGTAACTGTCACTGAATTACCTCTCCAAAATAAATATTAATAGATGATTATCACTGAGTCACCTCTCCAAAACAAACTATTATTAAGTAATGGTCACTGAGTGACCTCTCCCTGAATCACCTCTCCCTGAGACACCTCTCCCTGAGTCACCTCTCCCTGAATCACCTCTCCCTGAGTCACCTCTCCCTGAGTCACCTCTCCCTGAGTCACCTCTCCAAAACAAACTATTATTAAGTAATGGTCACTGAGACACCTCTCCCTGAGACACCTCTCCCTGAGTGACCTCTCCAAAACAAACTATTATTAAGTAATGGTCACTGAGTCACCTCTCCCTGAGTCACCTCTCCCTGAGTGACCTCTCCAAAACAAACTATTATTAAGTAATGGTCACTGAGACACCTCTCCCTGAGTCACCTCTCCAAAACAAACTATCATTAAGTAATGGTCACTGAGTCACCTCTCCCTGAGTGACCTCTCCAAAACAAACTATTATTAAGTAATGGTCACTGAGTCACCTCTCCCTGAGTGACCTCTCCAAAACAAACTATTATTAAGTAATGGTCACTGAGTCACCTCTCCCTGAGTCACCTCTCCCTGAGTCACCTCTCCAAAACAAACTATTATTAAGTAATGGTCACTGAGTCACCTCTCCCTGAGTCACCTCTCCCTGAGTCACCTCTCCAAAACAAACTATTATTAAGTAATGGTCACTGAGTCACCTCTCCCTGAGTCACCTCTCCAAAACAAACTATTATTAAGTAATGGTCACTGAGTCACCTCTCCAAAACAAACTATTATTAAGTAATGGTCACTGAGTCACCTCTCCCTGAGTCAACTCTCCAAAACAAACTATTATTAAGTAATGGTCACTGAGTGACCTCTCCAAAACAAACTATTATTTTAAGTAATGATTGCTGCATTAAATTCTCCAAAAACACATACAAATCCTCAATCATTCAATTTCATTTATGATATATTGACATCACGTATTTCACCAATAACCATTCTAGAATTCGACTATGTCATATTCAAATTTGTATATATATATATTTTAGAGTGAGTGAGGTGCCACTTCCTTATTAGAGGGAAACCACAGCAGTAAATGCCGTTTAATTACAGACTTAGATTAAACTGTTTACCTTGTTTCATTTGGATCTCTGGCACCACGGTGTGGAATCTCCTCCAACCGGGGGGAGACACTCACTCCCGGCAAGCTCGCCAAATGTCGGTGTAGGTTCCTTGTTCCTTGTCAATCATTGGCTTATTGGTGAAATTAGCAGTCAGACAATATCTTCTTTCAGTAAATCAATCAAACATTCATTAATGTGGTTGCAGACAGAAGTTGACAACGGAAACACAGCACGTATGTTTCAGAGTAAGTTCTGCAAAATAAAACAGGTCAACATTTCTTTAATTTACTTGCAGTGGTGTAACTGCCTAAGTCAACACCTTCTACTCATGAGACCAAGCCCATGCATATATAATTATACACACTTGTAGGAGAAAACAATAGTTCCAGTGTTTTCTAAGGGCTCAGCCTAACCAGCAGGGCTAGCCATCTATCAAACATACCCAGTCCTAACCAACAGGGCTAGCCATCTATCAAACAGTCCCAGTCCTAACCAGCAGGGCTAGCCATCTATCAAACAGACCCAGTCCTAACCAGCAGGGCTAGCCATCTATCAAACAGACCCAGTCCTAACCAGCAGGGCTAGTCATCTATTAACAGACCCTGTCCTAACCAGCAGGGCTAGCCATCTATCAAACAGACCCAGTCCTAACCAGCAGGGCTAGCCATCTATCAAACAGACCCAGTCCTAACCAGCAGGGCTAGTCATCTATCAAACATACCCTGTCCTAACTAGCAGGGCTAGCCACCTATCAAACATACCCAGTCCCAACCAGCAGGGCTAGCCATCTATCAAACAGACCCAGTCCTAACCAGCAGGGCTAGTCATCTATCAAACATACCCTGTCCTAACCAGCAGGGCTAGCCACCTATCAAACATACCCAGTCCCAACCAGCAGGGCTAGCCATCTATCAAACAGACCCAGTCCTAACCAGCAGGGCTAGCTATCTATCAAACAGACCCAGTCCTAACCAGCAGGGCTAGCCATCTATCAAACAGACCCAGTCCTAACCAGCAGGGCTAGCCATCTATCAAACAGACCCAGTCCTAACCAGCAGGGCTAGCCATCTATCAAACAGACCCAGTCCTAACCAGCAGGGCTAGCCATCTATCAAACATAACCAGCAGGGCTAGCAAGCTGTCCGTGCTTCTACAGCATTGACTAAGCTAATGAGCTGTTACAGAACACTACATGTATAGCTACACAGCTCTCTGTTCTCTGCTCTCCTCTGACATCCACCCACCCACACACATACAACATCTCTGTCGTCCTCTGACATCCACCCACCCACACAGATAGCTGACACCATTGGATCAGTAGAGGGAGTTGGGCTACAGATAGTTGTCCCCATTGGATCAGTAGAGGGAGTTGGGGTATACAGAGAGATGACACCATATGATCAGTAGAGGGAGTTGGACTATACAGAGAGATGACACCATTGGATCAGTAGAGGGAGTTGGGCTACAGATAGTTGTCCCCATTGGATCAGTAGAGGGAGTTGGGCTATACAGAGAGATGACACCATATGATCAGTAGAGGGAGTTGGACTATACAGAGAGATGACACCATTGGATCAGTAGAGGGAGTTGGACTATACAGATAGTTGTCCCCATTGGATCAGTAGAGGGAGTTGGGCTACAGAGAGATGACACCATTGAATCAGTAGAGGGAGTTGGGCTACAGAGAGTTGACACCATTGGATCAGTAGAGGGAGTTGGGCTACAGAGAGATGACATCATTGGATCAGTAGAGGGAGTTGGGGTATACAGAGAGATGACACCATTGGATCAGTAGAGGGAGTTGGGGTATACAGAGAGATGACACCATTGGATCAGTAGAGGGAGTTGGACTATACAGAGAGATGATAGCATTGGATCAGTAGAGGGAGTTGGGATATACAGAGAGATGATAGCATTGGATCAGTAGAGGGAGTTGGGATATACAGAGAGATGACAGCATTGGATCAGTAGAGGGAGCTGGGCTACAGAGAGATGACAGCATTGGATCAGTAGAGGGAGTTGGGATATACAGAGAGATGACAGCATTGGATCAGTAGAGGGAGTTGGGATATACAGAGAGATGACAGCATTGGATCAGTAGAGGGAGTTGGGCTACAGAGAGATGACACCATTGGATCAGTAGAGGGAGTTAGGCTACAGAGAGTTGACACCATATTTCTTATAGCAGTCATGTCCTTTCAAATCAGTGAAGGTAAGTGCTCACTTTGGGAGGAAATTGATACTATTGGGACACAATTTCTGGACAGGTAGCAGCACAAAGAGGGTACACATTGCCCTCTAGTGTAGAAGACATGAACTACATCCCAAACAGAGAGTCTGGCCCTGACATAAAAGACATGAACTACATCCCAAACAGAGAGTCTGGCCCTGACATAAAAGACATGAACTACATCCCAAACAGAGAGTCTGACCCTGACATAAAATACATGAACTACATCCCAAACAGAGAGTCTGGCCCAGATATAAAAGACATGAACTACATCCCAAACAGAGAGTCTGGCCCTGACATAAAAGACATGAACTACATCCCAAACAGAGAGTCTGGCCCTGACATAAAAGACATGAACTACATCCCAAACAGAGAGTCTGGCCCTGACATAAAAGACATGATCTACATCCGAAACAGAGAGTCTGGCCCAGATATAAAAGACATGAACTACATCCCAAACAGAGAGTCTGGCCCTGACATAAAAGACATGAACTACATCCCAAAGAGAGAGTCTGGCCCAGACATAAAAGACATGAACTACATCCCAAACAGAGAGTCTGGCCCAGACATAAAAGACATGATCTACATCCCAAACAGAGAGTTTCGCCCAGATATAAAAGACATGAACTACATCCCAAACAGAGAGTCTGGCCCTGACATAAAAGACATGAACTACATCCCAAACAGAGAGTCTGGCCCTGACATAAAAGACATGAACTACATCCCAAACAGAGAGTCTGGCCCAGATATAAAAGACATGAACTACATCCCAAACAGAGAGTCTGGCCCTGACATAAAAGACATGAACTACATCCCAAACAGAGAGTCTGGCCCAGATATAAAAGACAACACCACAAAATAAATAAAAACATTGTTTTGACAAATGAAAGGACACTTGATTAAACCCCCTATAGTCTAAGGTCCCAAGGCTGAGTTTCTATTCAGTTAACATGTGGAATTGTTTTAAGATGGTCAAATGATTTGGAATGAAAGGAGCCCTGTAGGTGCAGTACATGACAGACTGAAAGCTTTATTATCAGGAGAGACCTGCCTCAGGAGAGACCTGCCTCACCTCTACCTGTCAGGAGAGACCTGCCTCACCTCTACCTGTCAGGAGAGACCTGCCTCACCTCTACCCATCAGGAAAGAACTGCCTCACCTCTACCCATCAGGAGAGACCAGGCCCTCTACCCATCAGGAGAGACCAGGCTCACCTCTACCCATCAGGAGAGACCCGGCTCACCTCTACCCATCAGGAGAGACCAGGCTCACCTCTACCCATCAGGAGAGACCAGGCTCACCTCTACCCATCAGGATTGACCAGGCTCACCTCTACCCATCAGGAGAGACCAGGCTCACCTCTACCCATCAGGAGATACCAGCCTCACCTCTACCCATCAGGAGAGACCAGGCTCACCTCTACCCATCAGGATTGACCAGGCTCACCTCTACCCATCAGGAGATACCAGCCTCACCTCTACCCATCAGGAGAGACCAGGCTCACCTCTACCCATCAGGATTGACCAGGCTCACCTCTACCCATCAGGAGAGACCAGGCTCACCTCTACCCATCAGGAGATACCAGCCTCACCTCTACCCGTCAGGAGATACCAGCCTCACCTCTACCCGTCAGGAGAGACCAGGCTCACCTCTACCCATCAGGAGAGACCTGCTTCACCTCTACCCATCAGGAGATACCAGCCTCACCTGTACCCATCAGGAGAGACCTGACTCACCTCTACCCATCAGGAGAGACCTGCCTCACCTCTACCCGTCAGGAGAGACCAGTCTCACCTGTACCCAGCTGTGTGTTCATGAAGAGTGATCAGTCAATAATGCAGCCAATTCAAGTCAGAGATACATTCCTTCAGAGCAAAAGTAAGACATTTAAAGTGACATTTCTCTCCATAATAAAAGTATATCCGACTTCCTCAGACCTAAACAAGCCGTCTGTCCATGAAGCCTGAGAGCTCAGTTATGTAGTGACTCCTCTAGTACTGAGATGCAGGGCCTTAGACGGCTGTGATACAGTCTGGAATAGAACCAGGGACTGTAGTGACTCCTCTACCACTGAGATGCAGGGCCTTAGACGGCTGTGATACAGTCTGGACTGGAACCAGGGACTGTAGTGACTCCTCTACCACTGAGATGGAGGGCCTTAGACGGCTGTGAAACAGTCTGGACTGGAACCAGGGTCTGTAGTGACTCCTCTAGAACTGAGATGCAGGGTCTGTAGTGGCTCCTCTAGTACTGAGATGCAGGGACTGTAGTGACTCCTCTAGAACTGAGATGCAGGGAATTAGACCGCTGTGATACAGTCTGGACTGGAACCAGGGACTGTAGTGACTCCTCTAGTACCGAGATGCAGGGTCTTAGACCACTGTGATACAGTCTGGACTGGAACCAGGGACTGTAGTGACTCCTCTAGTACTGAGATGCAGGGTCTTAGACCACTGTGATACAGTCTGGACTGGAACCAGGGACTGTAGTGACTCCTCTAGTACTGAGATGCAGGGTCTTAGACCACTGTGATACAGTCTGGACTGGAACCAGGGACTGTAGTGACTCCTCTAGAACTGAGATGCAGGGCCTTAGACCACTGAGTATAGAGAATAACATTGATCCATTCCACCACTAGGTGGGGCTAGAGTATAGAGAATAACATTGATCCATTCCACCACTAGGTGGGGCTAGAGTATAGAGAATAACATTGATCCTTTCCACCACTAGGTGGGACTAGAGTATAGAGAATAACATTGATCCATTCCACCACTAGGTGGGGCTAGAGTATAGAGAATAACATTGATCCATTCCACCACTAGGTGGGGCTAGAGTATAGAGAATAACATTGATCCATTCTACCACTAGGTGGGGCTAGAGTATAGAGAATAACATTGATCCATTCCACCACTAGGTGGGGCTAGAGTATAGAGAATAACATTGATCCATTCCACCACTAGGTGGGGCTAGAGTATAGAGAATAACATTGATCCATTCCACCACTAGGTGGGGCTAGAGTATAGAGAATAACATTGATCCATTCCACCACTAGGTGGGGCTAGAGTATAGAGAATAACATTGATCCATTCCACCACTAGGTGGGGCTAGAGTATAGAGAATAACATTGATCCATTCCACCACTAGGTGGGGCTAGAGAATAGAGAATAAAATTGATCCATTCCACCACTAGGTGGGGCTAGAGTATAGAGAATAACCGCTTTCTATCCTGATAGAGGAGGATCAGTGAAACATCATCAACCAATACTAAAAGTAGTATCAACAAGTTAGCCAGCTTTTAGATTAACATTCAGAAACAACTGTTCAAAGCTAAATGTGTTTTTGTTTGATGATTCAATTAACGATGGGACAAGGACATCCCGGCCGGCCAAACCCTCCCCTAAATCGGACAATTGTGCGTCACCTCAAATGGTCTCCCGGGCGCGGCCTGCACAGGTATCGAACTAGCATTTGTAGCAACGCAGTTTGCACTTCGATGCAGTGTCTTGGACCTCTGCGCCACTCGGGAGGCTCCATCCACCAGTGTTTTAATGCTTATCAATTGCCTTGCACAAAGTATCAAAATACTAAAATACTACTTAAACATTAATTTAAATGTTAATTGTATTTTTTGAATCACAGAAACAATAAGAAAATATGGAAAAATAAATAAATAAATAATGAAATGTTATATAAATGTTATATAAAGCAGCCCGTGTAATCATCTGCCAGAGAGTAGCCCCGATTGGCCCGAGCCCCAAGTCATACATTTGGGCCAGATAACTCACACCAGAATCAGCCCGAGCTCAATCCCAGCATCCTAACCATCAGTAATACTCGGGCCACATGACATCGGCCGAGTCTGACTCTCAGCCAGGTGCCCCGACTCTTAGCCGGAATCGGCCCAGATCCACTGTGCCACCTGGGAAACGTTCTGGTCTGTGCATCAGCCTCATTGCTTTTAATTTTTCATTTTGGGATCTATCGCAAAATAAAGAGAAACCCTTGAATGAGAAGGTGTGTCCAAACCTTTGACTGGTACTGTGTATTTTTAAACATTTTAAAAAGTTATATTTTTAAGATTAAACTATACTAAATATATTCACATCACCAAATAATTGATTTAATAGTCCCACTAAGCGCAACCCGGATGGGATGGCGTGTAGCTGCAGAATGCTGTGGAACCATGCTGGTTAATTAAGTGTGCCTTGAATTCTAAATAAATCACAGACAGTTTCACCAGCAAAGCTCCCACACACCATCACACCTCCTCCTCCATGCTTCACGGTGGGAACCACACATGCAGAGATCATCCGTTCACTTACTATACATCTCACAAAGACATGACGGTTGGAACCAAAAATCTCAAATTTGACAAAAGGACATTTTTCCACCAGTCTAATGTCCATTGCTTGTGTTTCTTGGCCCAAGCAAGTCTCTTCTTCTTATTGGTGTCCTTTAGTAGTGGTTTCTTTGCAGCAATTCGACCATGAAGATCTGATTCAAGCAGTCTCCTCTGAACAGTTGATGTTGAGATGTGTCTGTTACTCGAACTTCGTAAACATTTATTTGGGCTGCAATCTGAGGTGCAGTTAAATCAAATGAACTTATCCTCTGCAGCAGAGGTAACTCTGGGTCTTCCTTTCCTGTGGTGGTCCTCATGAGAGCCAGTTAACTGTAATGAACTTATCCTCTGCAGCAGAGTTAACCGGCTCTTCCTTTCCTATGGCGGTCCTCCTGAGAGCCAGTTAACTGTAATGACCTTATCCTCTGCAGCAGAGTTAACTCTGGGTCTTCCTTTCCTGTGGTGGTCCTCCTGAGAGCCAGTTAACTGTAATGAACTTATCCTCTGCAGCAGAGTTAACTCTGGGTCTTCCTTTCCTGTGGCGGTCCTCCTGAGAGCCAGTTAACTCTAATGAACTTATCCTCTGCAGCAGAGGTAACTCTGGGTCTTCCTTTCCTGTGGCGGTCCTCCTGAGAGCCAGTTAACTCTAATGAACTTATCCTCTGCAGCAGAGGTAACTCTGGGTCTTCCTTTCCTGTGGCGGTCCTCCTGAGAGCCAGTTAACTCTAATGAACTTATCCTCTGCAGCAGAGTTAACTCTGGGTCTTCCTTTCCTGTGGTGGTCCTCCTGAGAGCCAGTTAACTGTAATGAACTTATCCTCTGCAGCAGAGTTAACTCTGGGTCTTCCTTTCCTGTGGCGGTCCTCCTGAGAGCCACAGTTTCATCTCAGCACTTGATGGTTTTTGCAACTGCACTTGAAGAAACTTACAAAGTTCTTGAAATGTTCCCGGATTTGACTGACCTTCATGTCTTAAAGTAATGATGTCATTTTGTATTTTCTTATTGGAGCTGTTCTTGCAGTAATATAGACTTGGTAATTTACCAAATAGGGTGATACAGACCAAATCTTCTGTATAGACCAAGTCTTCTGTATAGACCAAGTCTTCTCTATAGACCAAGTCTTCTGTATAGACAAGTCTTCTGTATAGACCAAGTCTTCTGTATAGACCAAATCTTCTGTATAGACCAAGTCTTCTGTATAGACCAAGTCTTCTGTATAGACCAAATCTTCTGTATAGACCAAGTCTTCTGTATAGACCAAATCTTCTGTATAGACCAAGTCTTCTGTATAGACCAAGTCTTCTGTATAGACCAAGTCTTCTGTATAGACCAAGTCTTCTGTATACCACCCCTACCTTGTCACAACACAACTGATTGGCTCAAATGTATTCCTATACACTCCTATGGCCTATTTATTGCCTACCTCCTCATGCATTTTGCACACAATGTATATAGAATCTTTCTTTTTTTTCTACTGTGTTATTGACTAGTTTATTGTTTATTCCATGTGTAACTCTGTGTTGTCTGTTCACACTGCTATGCTTTATCTTGGCCAGGTCGCAGTTGTAAATGAGAACTTGTTCTCTACTTCCCTACCTGGTTAAATAAAGGTGTTCTCTACTTCCCTACCTGGTTAAATAAAGGTGTTCTCTACTTCCCTACCTGGTTAAATAAAGGTGTTCTCTACTTCCCTACCTGGTTAAATAAAGGTGTTCTCTACTTCCCTACCTGGTTAAATAAAGGTGTTCTCTACTTCCCTACCTGGTTAAATAAAGGTGTTCTCTACTTCCCTACCTGGTTAAATAAAGGTGTTCTCTACTTCCCTACCTGGTTAAATAAAGGTGTTCTCTACTTCCCTACCTGGTTAAATAAAGGTGTTCTCTACTTCCCTACCTGGTTAAATAAAGGTGTTCTCTACTTCCCTACCTGGTTAAATAAAGGTGAAATAAAAAAATATAAAATAAAAACGCATTAAGAAGGAAAGTAATTCCACCTGTTAACTGAAATACATTCCTGTGAAATACATTCCTGTGAAATACATTAATGTGAAATACATTCCTGTGAAATACATTCCTGTGAAATACATTAATGTGAAATACATTCCTGTGAAATACATTCCTGTGAAATACATTCCTGTGAAATACATTCCTGTGAAATACATCCCTGTGAAATACATTCCTGTGAAATACATTAATGTGAAATACATTCCTGTGAAATACATTCCTGTGAAATACATTCCTGTGAAATACATTCCTGTGAAATACATTAATGTGAAATACATTCCTGTGAAATACATTCCTGTGAAATACATTCCTGTGAAATACATTCCTGTGAAATACATTCCCGTGAAATACATTCCTGTGAAATACATTCCTGTGAAATACATTCCTGTGAAATACATTCCTGTGAAATACATTCCTGTGAAATACATTCCTGTGAAATGCATTCCTGTGAAATACATTCCTGTGAAATACATTCCTGTGACACACATTCCTGTGAAATACATCCCTGTGAAATACATTCCTGTGACATACATTCCTGTGAAATACATTCCTGTGAAATGCATTCCTGTGAAATACATTCCTGTGAAATACATTCCTGTGACACACATTCCTGTGAAATACATCCCTGTGAAATACATTCCTGTGACATACATTCCTGTGAAATACATCCCTGTGAAATACATTCCTGTGAAATACATTCCTGTGAAATGCATTCCTGTGAAATACATTCCTGTGAAATACATTCCTGTGAAATGCATTCCTGTGACTCCCGTTGATGCTTCGCTGTCATCCAGGCAAACGGGTGGCTACGTTGAAGAATCTCAAATATTAAATATGTTTTGATTTGTTAAACACTTTTTTTGGTTACAACATGATTCCATATGTGTTATTTCATAGTTTTGATATCTTCACTATTATTCTATAATGTAGAAAATAGTAAAAAAAAAATAAAATAAAGAAAAACCCTTGAATGAGTAGGTTTGTCCAATCTTTTGACTGGTACTGTATGTTTAGAGAAGCTGCCTGCAGCCACATGGTTAGCTAACCGCTCAAAATAACATCACCTCTCTCATGCTATCCCCAGGAGTGTGTGTGTGTGTGTGTTTATGTCTAAAACCACCTCATTTCATGTAATCTCTAGGGTTACCACAGTTTCTAAATTCATATCAGATGAACTGTTAGCCGTCTGCTTGAGGCATCACCCATACAAGCTGTTAGAGAGGGGATTTAAAGGTGAGGCATCACCCATACAAGCTGTTAGAGAGGGGATTTATAGGTGAGGCATCACCCATACAAGCTGTTAGAGAGGGGATTTAAAGGTGAGGCATCACCCATACAAGCTGTTAGAGAGGGGATTTAAAGGTGAGGCATCACCCATACAAGCTGTTAGGGAGGGGATTTATAGGTGAGGCATCACCCATACAAGCTGTTAGAGAGGGGATTTAAAGGTGAGGCATCACCCATACAAGCTGTTAGAGAGGGGATTTAAAGTTGAGGCATCACCCATACAAGCTGTTAGAGAGGGGATTTAAAGGTGAGGCATCACCCATACAAGCTGTTAGAGAGGGGATTTATAGGTGAGGTGTCACCCATACAAGCTGTTAGAGAGGGGATTTATAGGTGAGGCATCACCCATACAAGCTGTTAGAGAGGGGATTTATAGGTGAGGCATCACCCATACAAGCTGTTAGAGAGGGGATTTAAAGGTGAGGCATCACCCATACAAGCTGTTAGAGAGGGGATTTATAGGTGAGGCATCACCCATACAAGCTGTTAGAGAGGGGATTTATAGGTGAGGTGTCACCCATACAAGCTGTTAGGGAGGGGATTTATAAGTGAGGCATCACCCATACAAGCTGTTAGAGAGGGGATTTAAAGGTGAGGTGTCACCCATACAAGCTGTTAGAGAGGGGATTTAAAGGTGAGGCATCACCCATACAAGCTGTTAGAGAGGGGATTTAAAGGTGAGGCGTCACCCATACAAGCTGTTAGAGAGGGGATTTAAAGGTGAGGCATCACCCATACAAGCTGTTAGAGAGGGGATTTAAAGGTGAGGCATCACCCATACAAGCTGTTAGAGAGGGGA